>NW_020955281.1:852366-954416 GCF_003031625.1 Empidonax traillii
TTTCCAAAGAATGATATCTATGAATCACAGTGACATTTTAAATACTCTGCATTAAAAAACCAAGAAAATGTTTTCTGTTAAAGACATTTTGTTTGTATTTTTGATTCTTTCTTATAAGTAAAAGAAAAAAAATAAATTTCTGCTTTGTGAAAATATTATTTTCCAGTTATTTTCCAGAAAGAATAATCCCCTCTCTAATCTTTCTGTTTCAGAAACCTCAAGGACTTTTCAGACACCTGGGAAACCAAATTTATACTTAATTAGGCTATTATACAACCACATTAATCTTGCTGCTGCTATAAAAAATGGTCAAGCTGCTACAGGTATCAGATACTGCAAAGATATTAGACTTGAATCTTAAACAAAACAAAAAACCTACACACAATAAAGTATTTAATAAACCCTCAATATACCGTGCTTTATACATTGTGGGCTTTGTATAAAGGATTTTCATTACTACTGTCTTTTCAGTTTCTGAGCATTGAAAAAAATGATAGACAATGGAAAAGAACTAAGACCTTTTGCAAAGTCATTTACAGTATAACAAGGTTATTTGGAGAAATGCAATGGCAAAGGACTGAATTTGGCATCTTTATATTTATTGTTATTTAAATTATTTTCAAAGGAAAATTGTGACATTAAAAATACAACACACGATATCTGAATATTAGTATTGATAGTTAGCCTTGCATTCATTTGTCTAAGAAGTAAGCAGTAATAAAATTATATGAAAATTTAGGTAGGAGGAGCATTTGGAATTTCTTCCATGTAGTTTTATCACATAGGCAGATGAGAGAGGAGGGACAGTGAAATGCAAGATTCATTCAAGCATCAAACACAGTATTCAAGACAATGCAACTTCCCGCTTGCCTTACTTGGCACTGAAAAAACTTATTATTTCCTGCACATTTCTTGTGTGGGAAAGTTCTTATGTTGTCAGCTAAATAAGGAAGAGTATTGACAGTGAAAGTGATCCCAGTAGTGAGGCCCACCGTCACGGTCCCTACTGGGAAAGCAGACTCAGCATAACATTTTGAATCACTTCAATATACTGATTCAGCATTTCTGATATAAGTAATTTAAAAGACTAAATTTAGCATAACATCAGATTTGAGTCTAAAACAAGGGACATCCTTCACAATGAGGCACATTTGACAGGTAGGCTTTAAGTAAGCAGTCTTACATACATGCCCACAATCCCTAGTGCAAAAAATAAATAATGCAAGTTCACCATGGCTTCACTTAAGTAGCAGTAGTTTAAAGAAATTGTTGTGTAAAGCAAGCAGCTTCTATAGAGTGCCTTCTTGATGGTTTAATTTAAATCATTTGCTGCATGAATTAGGAACATGATATGAAGCACAGAAGAGCGTCATGTAAAAGTGAAGGAGTTCCTTGAACCCTTAATGCTTGATCAGTCTGCCAATACCCAAGAAAAGTTGAGAACATTGTGCCTGACCAGTCAGCGTCCCACTATGGGGACTCCACTGAACAGTCCATTTATAGGAAGATGATTCAACTAACTTGTTCGGGAACATGTCCAACAGTATCACAATCAAATCCCCTATTACATTTTAGAAAGGAAGACTTCCTCCTGAATCTTTCCACTTTTGTTGAGTGAGTTATCCACTGCTAGCAACTGCCAGTGCCCTTGAAGGACTCAAGCTAAACAGTTTATGGAGTAACACACTATATTAACAAACACACTGATAATAGAAAATTGGGATAGATTAAGATCTGAAGATTGATGATGGTAGTAACTGACTGCAAAAATGAATTTGAAGCTATATACAATCAAGCTTTAATCACGAATTAAAACTAACTCACAATAATCACTTAATGTGCATAAAGTTCTTACCCAATCAGCATTCTTATGGGAGAGAACAGGTTCAGCCCTTCAACTGATCCCAGAAGTTACAATGGAGTCTTCTCTAATTTCTACCCATTCTTAACTCACTTTTATACTAATTTTTTACATTTAGATGAAGCTTGAGTGACACACAGAAGTCATTGTAGTGACTTCTACACGAGTCACACAGAACGCCACAGAAGATTTTGAATGAGACATTGTGTCCACTACACAGCATATCCAATCAGGATAAATTCCAAAAACTTACTCTTCTTGAAGGCCTGAAGAGTCTTCTGTTTTGAACCTTCTGCCTATCTTATTAAAGACTAAAGAATATCACAACAAGGAAATGTGCAGTGCAGGACAAAAACCCGCTAGATACTATCAAATTTTATTTAAAAAAAAAAAAAAAAAAAAAAAAAAACAAAAACAAATCAAAACAAAACCAAAAAACCACAAACAAACAAAAAAACCAAAACAAAAACCCACACCCAAAAAAAAAGTTAAAAGGCAAAGTGAAGTTTATACACTCTTGTTTCTCCTCATTTTCATCATATATTGGAGAATAAAAAACTCACATTGTGAATTCTATTGTTTGAAATCGAGAGTCCAAAAATAAGCTTTGAAAGCTTTTTTCATTTTTATTCTTCTATGACTTAAGATGTTCCTTTTTAGAGGAAATTATGAACTTGTGAATACAGGAATTGTGGATATAAGTATCTAAGTCTGTGCTTTTAGTCTAAGCCTAGTCTGCTTTCAAATACTCAGTTATTTTATAACTCATTAGTTATACCAATCTTTTTAAAAGATTAGTATAACCCGTAAGTAAATGAACACAGCTGACTGGGATGAAAATTATTTTTCTTTTACGGAACTTTCAAATCAAATGCTTTTGATTCCAAACCTAAAATGTATCTCTCAGAATTCTGTTTTGTCTTGTGCTATGATACCTGCAGAAGCAGTTTTAGTGGTTCATTACAAAGGACACAATTCGGGAAAGTATTCCCGTCAGCAGAGAAGGCAATGATACATCCAGCCTATCTCATACTAGATAATATGCAGATATTTCTAATCCATGTTTTAGCCAGCACAGGACATCTCACTGTGATATTCTTCAAGGAGAAATATTCAGATCATAGCCTGTTAAGATCTGATTATTGAGAGATGACTCTGCTCAAATTAAGGTGAAAACGAGACCATATGCCAAAGTCAATAATAAGGATTTTATTTAACAATGAATGTGAGGTAAAGAGAAAGAAATAGAAAAGAGAGGAGAGAGAGAGAGAGAGAGAGATCAAGCAGAAGATAGTTATCACCTGTGGATTCAGCATTATGCAGTTTAAACTTTTTCACCCTGGCCTTCTTGGTGGTGGGGGTCTAAAGGTAATTAAAAATTTTTCACTATTTATAAATTTTAACAAAATAATTAATGCTCATTAGTTGCATATTTCTCTTATTGCATTGGTTAAATTATTTCCTCACTCCTAATGTTAATTAGTGCACATGCTCAGCCTTTCTTTTCTTTTGAGTTGGTGGGTTTCTTTGGTTGGTGGACCGTGAGCTGGTGGGTTGTGATCTCCCCCTGCTGGAATTCCCTTTTACTCTGGCTGACAGGAATCTAATAAAGTTCAACCAGCGGAAGTTCAACAAGGGAAAGTTCAAAGTTCTGTACCTGAAGAGGAACAATGCCAGGCAACACTACATGCTTTGGGCCACCCAGATGGAATGCTGCTTAGCAGAAAAGGACTTGGGTTTCTAGGTGGTCACCAGGTTGAACATGAAATGCCAATGTACCCTTGCTGCAAAGAAGGCAAATGGCATCCTGGGCTGCATTAGAAACAGCAGATCAAGGGATAGTCTTTCCCCTCTATTCAGCACTAGTGAAGCCAAACCTGGAGCACTGTGTGCAGTTCTGGATTCTCCAGTACAAGACAGACATGGTCATATTGGAGCAAGTCCAGCAAAGGGCCATAAAGATAATGAAGAGATTGGAGCCTCTCCTTCAGTGAGGAAGGTCTCAGAGACCTGAGTGTTCAACCTAAAGAAGGTACATTTAGCTGAATTTTTAAAAAACTCAATGCACAAACAAACCTGAATGTTACAGCAGATTACCAATGTAATTTAAAATTACTAGCACAGCTGCAAGTTTGGCCTGAAATGAATGCTGAGTTCCACTGCAGTTTTCAGTTTTTTTAGCTCTTGCTCTCCCTGGTGGATCTGCATAACATAGCGATATTAATGCCTTCATAAATCTAGATTTTATTGTAAGGAAAGGTTAATTAGCACATTTTCTTCACCTCTGGTAAAAGTCTATATTTATTGGAGTGACGTTTTTAAGTTAGAAAAAATTCAGCTACAACAAACCAACCCCCCAGCTAAAAGAACTTAGATTTAAAACTTCTTATAACTTACAGTTTAACAGATGTATATAAATTTTTATTTATATATATACTGAAACAATTTGGCAAATTAAAGAGACAATCTGAAAATAACTGTTATTAACAAAAAATTTTCTTTCCTGTAATAAATATTGAGTAAATAAACAAAAAATCATTAGAGAAGAAATCAGATTTTTAACTGTTTTTCTCTTAGTAACTAAAGCATTACTATCTATAGATCCTGAAATCCTATGAGGTTTTTTTCCAGTGCTCTGGGAAGAGAGGAAATTTCTTCTCTAAGGCTTGTGAATCAGGAACGAAATGCATATATAGAGAGTGCTTTTGAATTTCTGTATTCCTTTACTTAGACAATAGCTGACTCAAGGTCTCAGATTGCTTTCTTTTACAATAGCTGGTACACAGAAGAAACATATGTTAAGCTAGGAGAGCCCTTGGCAGAGTACCTTTTAGCGTTCTAGTACTTATGTATGTTGAAACTCTTTCATCATGCCATGTCTGGAACACAGATTGCTGTTATACGATAATGTTGCAGTTTTTTTTTTTTTTTTGAGCCTGTTTTCCTAACACTGACAACACTTAATTCCTGTTTCATGATGATGGAAGACACTACTCCTTTCACAAAGAACTGTGCTATCATACCTTTACACAGGGAAATGTAATCTCCCATTATTTACTAGTTTGCTTAGGTAATCGTAGATTATCCTTGAAGACATGCATGTCTAGAAAGCCGGAATCCTATCAACAAATGGTTAGGCTGGGCAGCAAGCTCTTCCACATAAAGGTGTAGGCTTAGATGAAAAAGCAGACTTTAAAAAAAAAGAAAAAAAAAAAAGCACCAAAAACAAACCAGTACAAATTTGAATGATTTGAGGTTAAGAAGGAAGCATCACAGGAGACAAAATTTGATAAGACACAATTTTTAAACTGTTTTGTTTCTGAGTGGCATGACTAGTAGAGGTTAACAGTTTACAGCTGAGTCCATCAGAGATAATTCCACAATGTATTTCACTGTTAAATGGAATGCTAAATAATTTTAATAATTTTATAAGCTTCTGAGGTCATTCCTACAGTTACACTCTGGCTTCTGAGGAAAAATTTTTTGCAGTATCCAACATAATCTCCATGTATAGTATAGGCAATCAGGAAACACCTACCCGGACGTTCTTCTAACTTTTCCATATTTCAGATCTGAGTGAAAAAAAATTATTAACATATAACTTTTCTGGGATCTTTTCAGCTCCTTATGTTTCATTTAATTGATGAATTCCTATGGAAGTTCAGGTTCATTTCCTAGGCAATGATTTATGCAGTATTTCTGCTTCTGAGAGCTGACCTTATCAGTCTCTGAAACTATCTGAAAGGAGGTTTTATTTAGGAGGTAGGTATTGGTCTCTTCTCTCAGGCAACCAGCAATAAGGCAAGAGGGCACACTCTTAAGCTTCAGCAAGGGAGGTTTAGGATGGACATTAGAAAGAAGTTCTTTACAGAGAGAGTGATTGGGCATTGGAGGCATTGGAATGGGCTGTCCAGGGAGGTGGTGGAGTCACTGTCCCTGGGAGATATTTAGGAAGAGACTGATGTGGCACTTAGTGCCATGGTCTAGTTTATAAGGGAGTGTTAGATCAAAGGTTGGACTCAATGATCTCAGAGGTCTTTTCTAACCTAGCTGATTCTGTGAGTCTGTAGGTGAAATTAAAAAGTAAAATAACTAGAAAAAGGAAACCAAAACACAACAGAAAAAAATCATTACTGGTCAATATTTTAAATTAATATTTTTTAAAAAAATTAATTAAATACAGATAATTTTGATAGCCCATAAAAGAATCATCAACATCATCATCCAAAAGAACATTTAGGATTTTCTGACAGCTCTAACAAGGCTGGCATCCCCTCAATCCTTTCTACTCTTTCTTGATTGACTGAATATAATAAATATTTAAAAATTGGGCCTATTGCAGTGCCTTTATTAATTCAGTTCCCTCCAGAGAAAACATATTTCAAGTTTTAAAGCTTTCATACATATTATGTTCTAAATGCATTCTAGTTGCAATATATAATTCCTTGTTTAAAAAAAAAGAATCAACTTTTTGTTGGGCAACACATTAATACTTTGAAGGAACTTCTTAAGAAAATCCTTGGAATAATTAAATTGTCAACAGCTAATAGCATCAAAACCAGTTTTTGCTGTTCACTATAATTGCCTCAGCAGGAAAAAAACTATCAATATTGCTTTCTGAAGTTCAATGCAGTTTCCATTCAGTGAACTCTTACTTTGATTTTCTAATATATTACTTTGAAACCTATGAGCTGAGACACTCATTACTTTTGACTACAAATGGTTGCAAAATTGATGGGAAAGCTGATTTAGACAGCTGACTCAATAAAAAGCCCCTTTTAAGATGTTTTAGTGACAGAAACTTAGTGACTAAGGATCCATGTGTCTTTCCTGCATAATATGAAAACAGAATTCTCTTTTGCAATTTTTGTTTTCTAAGGCAACAGAAGCAGATTTGAAGATTATAGTCACATCTCCAACATAATCATATTCACTTTAAAAGCTGTAGTATACACAGAAATATATCTCAGAAGAGGCACTTTCTGCATACAAACCATGAATATACCAAAGAAAAAATGGCAAGAGACTCAAACTAATAAACAAATATTTATCTTTTATTCCAAATAAATATTTATATATTATTCCATTTATTTATTTTCAATCAGCTAAAGTAATCAAGATATTAATAGATACAAGGAACCCTGAATTTACTATGGAAGATGATTCACAAAACTTATTGAAATTGGATTTACCTATCTTGTTTGTAGAGAGGCTCTGTCTCTGTAGAAATATTGAATCTACATCTGAATTCATCCTGTGAACAATCACACTTTTCTCCACTCAGAAAATCATTAAATTGTTTTCAAATACAGAACTGAATAAGCATAACTTATAAATGGCATTTTAGAAAAGAAAGACCTTATTACCTAGAATATTCCCATTGTCATTACAATTGGAGTGTTATGAGTACAGTAAAGAAATAGTTCAAAGATGACAAGATCATCTTGACTTTTTCTATTCACTGGAAGATTAGACTGAAAGATTTAATACCCGTACAAGTAAAAGAAAATCACAGGAATATTCCCAGATTTTCAACACTGAAAACATTCTCTGCAGTATGAGGTATTTGAACCTTTCTGTTCACTTCCTGACAGATTCCTACAGAAGGCAGAATGCTGATGTAGAGAGACAAAATATGCATTTATATGTCCCAATAAATAAATTATGGAGTCTACATTTAGGAAGAGTTGTGCATTTTGTTCTACTATTTTTCACTTTATTAGGTAGAGCCTCTCTCAAATCTTCGTTCGCAAAGCTTAGCCATGATGATGATGATGAGAACCAATTAGGCTAATTTTCTGGCAGTATGTGTTATGTTTCATGCCTTAAAGTAAGGGGGAAGAGTATTTAAAAGAAAAAAAAGAAAAGGAAAGCTGAATAGTTGGTTGCAAAGGTTTAAAGTTTGGTTTACTTATTTTCAAGTGATAAACACTTCAAGGTACATTCACATGGTTTCCTTCAACTTGTTCTTGAAAAAATACTTTTTTTTCCTGCTGAAGGAATCAAGACTGTGTAAACTAGGTTTATACTGACAGGCTAAATAAGACACTTTACTATGTCCTGTCTCTACTACTAATTTAAGCACAAACTTACAGTTATAGTGTCATAACGAATATGATAGACATAGATATCCTGATGAACTATTTATATAATTTATGATTGTGAGTAGCCCTAGTCTTAGCATTTCACCTACATATGTACAGAAAGTTTGTATACTCTTAGAGTTATATCTTTTATTCTGAGGCTAAATTACACTTTTGGTGAATCACTGGGTATACAATGTCTCAACATAATCAGAGAAGAATTTCTATTTATCTAGATTTTGCTCTAAATATTGGTGAGTCTTTTTACTGGGAAATCCTAACAGCTACTTGCCTTTTTCCACTGGCTACATGAGGGATTTTTCAAGTCAACACCTTTGCATAATAAAGTATCTTTAAAAGGATTATAAGATATGGGTAAAACTACAAGTTTGAGCTTAACTCATTCAATTAAGTTAGTTAGCACATGTTATTTTATTCCAAAAAATAAAATAATCAGCTATGTCATCTATAGAAAATGTGAGTTGTAATGATTTACAAAAATTGTGACTTATTAAAAAATATTAGTTGTAATTGATAGTTAAAATTAGTTCAAAAAGCCTTTGTCATATGCCAGCAAACAAATATACACTATAATTGATGATTTCTGTAATTTTGTGGTAGGGATAATTTTTTTTTTTTTTTATTAACTGTATCACCTTTGCGTTAATTTACTGGGTTTCTGGGTTTCTGGAAACTTACGATGGGCATCAGCAACACACAAAACACAGCATCTGGACTACTGAAATATGTTGCGCTTATAGGTCAAACCTCTAAAGTCACTTCATAATTGCTGCATCTGTTAAAAAAAAAATGCATTGCAGAAATATTTTATTTGTTTTCCATCTGATTCTGCCCATTTTTGACTATCCATTATAAACCACCATATTAACTGCAGTATTGTGAAGGACCATTACAAAATTATGCTTGAGGATGCAGTTTCATCAAGGAGTTCAACTACTAACAAAAGATAATAAAATTCTTCAAATCCAGCCAGATGGCTTATGATCCATTTTATCTTTCAGTCCCAGGACTGAAACTTCCTTTGTTTAATTTTGGTGTTCATATTCTACTCCTTTATTTATCTTTTTTTTTCTCCTTCACAAACAGAAGCCATTTTGGTAAAACTTGATAAAATAAAGAAACAGAAGAGAAAGGCAACTCAAATTTCTCCTATATATCCTTGGTGATATTCAAAATGCAACCATACAGAGCTCTGAGCAGCCTGCTCTAGCAGACCCTGGTCTGAGCAGGGGTTGGACTAGCAAATGTCCATATGTCTCTTCCAAACAAAACTGTCCTATGATTCTATATTCCTGGAAGCCTTTGCTTTGTGTCAAGGCTGCTTTGCAACCCTGAGGTAACAAAAAAAAAAATCTTAACAGGGGATGTAGCTTTAAAGAGAATGACCTATAGAGATTTTGGAACATGGTACTGAAAACAGCATTCAAATAAGTATAAAATTTGAAGCTGTAGCAAACAGTAGCAACTGTTCAACTAGATTCAAAAGCTTTTAGACTGTTTATGTAATTGGGACAACAGAGGGTAAATGCACATCAGTGTAAACAAACAAATAAATAAATAAATAGTTTGGCAAGATATTAACACTGGGCAATTTTTATTAAATGGAACAGTCACTGAGCATAGTGGTCTGAAGAAGATTTTATGTTGTTTTTCTGAAAAGGAAAAAAGCAAACTCAAATATTCTGCAAGGGACGAAGTGTGGGAAACATACTGTGTTTACAATCACCTTGTTTTAGTAACAGGGAAGGATGATTTTACCCCTTAAGCTTTCATCCAATCTTGCAAAGTAGACTTGGTCTCTTAATGTCAGTATGCCAAATTAAAAGTTAATATTAATTCCATTACTTTTATGATGCTCTTGCAGTATCTCATTTATCTCATAATGACTCATCGGCTTTTCTTTACCAGACCATAATTAGATAGGAAAGTGTTATGAACAGAAATGACAGTAAAAAAGACTCCAAGTGTAGATGGTGACTTTTTCTTTGCTCGGAGACTCTGAGGAAATTAGAAACCCAAATTCTTACACATCTGTCAGAATTAGTTCTTCCTCTCTATTCTATATATAGTACACAAAATTGGGTACATATACATATGTGTATGTATACATATGTGCTTATATATATACTGATACACGTGATTTTTCTTTTTATTACTTATTGCCATACCCTAGAAAAGTAATTTTCTAGGAATTATGTTCACTGCAAAAAGAATAGTAGACCTCAGCATCAATGACAGAATCCAATGCTCTGACCAAGTTCTTTTAAGTACTTCACACACGGAGGGTGTACCACTTAATATAAAATTCACTTATTTTCAAGATAGCTAATGTTACATGGTACTTCTGATTTAGCAGAGTGATACAAAATATACTGCATGACACAATAAAATATATGTTATACTTAGCAAGATACAGCAATTGCAATGCACAATTTAATTACCATGACAATGAGATACCTCTTACTGGTCTTCCTGATAGGCTCACTCACAACGCTGGGCATCCCCAGTCATCATGAGGGAACATCTGGGTTGAAACCAGCTCAAGCCCTTAGCTTTCATCAAAATTTTTTTTGTTAATTGTGTAGTTTTTAGACTCTGTGTTGGGCTGATATATGTATATACACACTCCCTACATATTAGTCTGGCTAAGTAGGGGAGACATTAGCACTCTTTTGAGTGTGAATGAACTGAAGGAGAAATATTTACAGCAACAATATATACACCCTAAACCAAAGGCCAGCCTCAATCTGTTGCCACACTGACACATACTGTTGCTGCTGAACATAGAATGGAGTCACTGATTCCAGCAACAATGTATCTGCCTGTCTCAGATTAAAATTTACAAAGCCTCTGTAAACCAACACATGCAATTAATGTATTGTACATGCTTTTTCCATGCAGAAGGCTAACTTGAAAAATCTTCCAGAGGAAGGAACTGTTATCCTCTAGTTGACAATAGAGTGTAGCGTTTCTCTACACTGATGTCTTCAGAATCCACAGACATACATTGTCAGAAAACTTGTTTCTATGGACAGCATAACTATTAAAAAAAGGCAATTGCAAAAAATCACATTACTGACTAAGCTACACAGCATGTCAGCCCAGAGGCCCATCAGTCCAGCATTCTGTCTTCACCATTAGCTAAAAGTAGATTACTCTGAAGCAGCACAGTCACAGGACTCACATGCAGAGATATTTTCCCAGACTATTTTGCCACCCACAAACAATCTGCAAATTCACAAGCCTGAAGTTAAATTTTTAGTTTCTAATGGCCATCAAGGGAATTATTTCCCCCCTACAATTGTAATAACCATAATGCCTTGTGACAAGGAGATCTGCACCTTAATTTTACACAGTAAGAATCTACTAAGAGACAGTTGGACTGATTTCTGCTATTTCTGTAGTTGTCAAAAACTAGATCTGTGCTAATATGTACTACTTTTCCCAATCTAGACTTCTATCCAATTCTACAGATTCCTAATTAATTCATTCAGTGTCATTGTTCTTTAGATGTCTTTCACTCTCCTGTAAGAAAAATGTTTTGAAAATTACTTGTTATATATGTACCAGTGGCATAACTGGTATACTGTGATGGATTTTCAGAAGAGCTGGTTTAACTTAACAAGAAAGAAGTGATTCTCAAATCCATGTGATTTTTTTTTTTTTTGTCTAACTACGTGAGATGGAAACTTATTTTAACCTATTCAATGAAAAATGAAAATAGAATAAAAAATGCTTTCTACAACACAGTTCTTATTTTCTTTATAGCTCATGCTGTCAGCAATGTTCAAATAAGAATAAAAGATTCTCTTCAGCTTGTAATGGAGCTGTTTGTCATTTTTTTTCCCGATGCTATTTTCAATATAACTTTCAAGCATACAAGTAGCTACCACAAGGTTAATCATTGTATTGCACTCAGGCAGCTTGTTTGATGTTACACTTTTTCACAAGCTACCTTTATGATTTAGAAGTTTAATTCCCACTTACATTAAATGAAACAGTCCTGTGCAAGAAGACAACAAGGTGGTTGTCATGACCACAAAAAAGAGCAATTTTTCAGAATTCTACCCTTAGCAGTTACAATTCTTTTCTTGTGTATATGAAGCAGGTTTTTTTCTTACAGGCAATTACTATTTGATTATTAATAAAAATAGAAAATCTCCAGAAGGAGAAATTAAGATAGATGTAGCCCATAGCTGTAGCCTGATGAGTTCGACAATAACTAAGTGGACTGAGGTTAAAGTTTCTACTTTGGTCACTAAGACAAAGTTTGAACATGAGGCTATGGTTATGATCTGTTATGCCTGTATTTCATTTTACTAAAAAAAAACCAAAAACAGGCATTAATTTGTAGCTCCATATATAAGTGCATAAGAAAACTCAAGTTTAGTTTAGGTAGAACTCAATCCTTTTAACCAATTCATAATACATTTATATTAATCCAGATTTCATCTCAGTTCATGCAGTACTGACACCCTGGCTCTTGATACCTTGTCCCTTGACCAACATCATAGCCCTAGACAAATTGCCAACACTTTGCCTCTTGACAACCTGACCCTTTACTGACAACAGCAGCACGGGTAGGATGCCATCCACATTATCCATGTAACGTATGATAATCCCAAATCACTCTGGTGGAGTCAAGAATGTGTGCAACTCGTGTATTCAAAAGGCGTTTGCATGTTTGCCTTTTGCTGCCAGATTACCAGGATACTAAGTGTCCTTGGCACTCTGGCAAAGTCATAACATCATTTATTATCCTGTATTTGTTATCAGTGATTGGGTGAGTTGTTGTATGGGTATGTTGTTGCTCATCTTTCTTACTGCCTCAAAAAGCATTTTTTTATAATATGTTGTCAGACTCCATTACTGTTCAGACCAGAGGTAACTAGTCATAACTGTTAAAGTTTTTCAGGCCAAAATATCTGAATTGCGACAATTCTGTTGTATGCATTAAGTGGTGCTTCTAAAGAGGATGGTACATGTTGTGTGTCTTAGGGCATGACTTCAGAGCCTGTGAGAGTATATGAAAGTGCAAAGCATTCTGGCATTACTGTTAGAGGACTATGTAGAGGTGAAGAGGCTAGTCCTGTTGAAGTGTCATCCTGCTGCTTTTGAAAGCTGTAACCGAAGGGAAATAGCTCCAAGCTATGCCCAATTATTTTCTTGGAAAAACAACTCAAGTCTTGAAGCAATTAATCAGTGAGGAAGATCTTCATCCACTGTCTAGCCTTATTCACTAGTGTTCTTTTTCCTGCTCAGATTCTGAGACTAATATTTTGATGGTGTCACCAAGACCAGTGAATGGTTTAGTGTCACCAAAATGAGCAATTCAGTTCTCTTCAAAACCTCTTTCTTTACTCCTCTACTGTCAGAGAAGTGCCTTTCCCCATGCCATTCCATTGCTTAGGCCCAACTTCTTTAGATGTTCTACTAAACTTCCAAAGGAAAAACATCAACAGTTTTGATTCTATACAACACCTCTTGTTGCTTAGGGTTTTTTTATTTTCTTCCTAGGTTGGTTATGTTGATTAAGGAGACAGATACTACTGCAAATTTTGGATTTTTTTTTTTTTTCCTCCACCAGGACAGATTTTTTTATGTGTTTCTTTGAGAAAAATATGCAGTGTTTGAGTTGCCCAGAAAAAAAATGAAAATTACTCTGTGTATTGCTTGTCTCTTGAATTTTAAGAATAGAATACAGCCATGGAAAAGAAAAATGACTTGACATACATCTCAGCTGCAGTTCATTGATTTCCCTTTTAATCTAAAAATTAACCTTCAAAGATACAGCACTGTACTACAGCTTAGGTGAAAGTCACCTGTTGTAGGAATGTGGCTGTCAACACAAAGAAAGTAGTAAAAATATTTTAAATCCTTAGGGTCATTAGGAGTAAATACTGTAACTATGTGTATGAGTGAAAAACTAAAGTAATTTACTGCCAACTGCAAAACCTGAAAACTAATCAACAAATGTTTCTGCATTTATTAAGAATTTATTTAAATTCTTCTATCTAAACCAAAAGAACAGTTAAACAATACATGGTTAACATTCACTGACTATAAAGAGAACTCTTCCTTTATTAATTAGAGGTTTATAATTGAAAGAAAAACTACATGGTAAATGATATAGCTCATGAAACAAAATGAAACAGAATTAAATCCCTGTATTTTTTCCACAGTTTAAAAGGCAAATATTGCTATTTTATGTTCTTAACAATATATATTTAATAAAATATATTTGAGGTTTTCAACTTTCTGCAACATCTTCATAAAATTAGTTTAATTTTTACTTCTCAAAAATTTTGTGTGAAAGGAGAAAATGGTACTAATATTTTTAGCAAAGCATTAGGGGTTTACACCAACAGAGGAGTAAGGATTATGAAGTACTAATTATAATTGAGTGCTTATTAAGCATTCCAAGCACCCACCATTTATATTTCTAACGCATAAGCCAAACTCTACTGATGTTAATTACATTAATCATCTCATTATCTTCTCTGGGACTGGCATAAATGAGTTAGACAATTAAGGTGGTTCCTTTTTTTCACAGATATATCTGTATCAACATACAAATTAGTACTGATGGGTGTATTGAAATAAAATCCCATTACTTTTCCAATTCATTTTATTTTTCTGTGGAGAAGGATTGAATACAATATTTTCCCAGTATACAAAATATAATTGTCTCTTTAAAATAACTTGCAGAAATTCTGGTTTGCTTGGTGTCTTTTGCTCATTTTTTCCCTCTCCCTAAAATAAAATAAAATTAAAAAAAGAGTAAAAATCCTTCTAGTTATTATTCTAGATGAACTTGTAAATCCTTAATTTTTTGTGCAATACCCTGCAACATTTATAATGGAAGGAAAAATTTTGCCATACTCAGCTACAAAAAAACCCCCATAAAATAAAAAACCATAAATTATAAAGATAGAGGTGGCAAAATGACTAAACGTTACTCAACCTATCAAAGTCCTTTTTAGCACTGAATGTCTCTGAGGATACCATTTAATTGTTGTAACTATTTCAGTGCTTTTTGACTCAACAATTAACCTTCATAGGTAATTCCACATATTCATAAGTCTTTGCACAATCAAATGTTTCTTGACATCTGCTTTTTTTTAGTGTCTTCTTTCTCGCCCCTGCCTCACCCTCTGCACAAATCTGACCCAACTGTTTTTTTTCACTATGGAGAAGAGAATATTGTAACTTCTATTTTAAGTCTAACTAACCTTTTCCTTAAATCTACCTTTGAAACACTTGTCACATCTCTCCCTCCCTCTCTTCCTTCCTTCCTTCCTTCCTCCCTTCCTGCCTCCCTCCCTTCCTTCCTTCCTTCCTTCCTTCCTTCCTTCCTTCCTCCCTCCCTCCCTCCCTCCCTCCTTCCTTCCTTTGATTATTGTTGGTTATTGTTCACAGTTATGCCTCCAGGGTATCTTCACATATAAAGTAAATAAGATCAGTACTTTAATACCTTCTCCATCTCCAGAAACTGCTTTGTGTATCCATAAATAAACATTCAACATGATGATAGGCAAATAAGTGTTAAAAATACATTGCAATTGCTGGGAAACACTACAAATTCTGCTCCACTATAGATTTAAGTGTATTGAGTGATAATGCATGTGGTACAAGATAGAAAACAGCCAGTGTTTAGACTTGTCTCTATTTAAAAATACACAAACAAACCAACAAAAAGAAAAACTCACTCAAAGCTGTTATTATTAAGTTAGATGGTGGGGATGCTTCAGAGACACTTCAAAAGAAATATTGCCAATTTACTGTCAACATTGGGATGGGATTTTCATATGTGTAAAAGGAATTCCAAAAAAAAAAAAATCCAAAGAAATATTTAAATAAAATGAAAAAAAATGTAAGGCTTCTCTTTACTAATTTGTAATTCAATTAGATGTATTTTTAGAAAAAAAAAATCCAAGCTTGTCTCTCAGTAGTTGAAAGTCCACATTATTATTTCCACTATTGATTGATCAGCTCAGTAGGTGTAATTTTGCTCTTTTCTTCTACTTTTAGCTGTTTTCTGTTATCACTTGTTCATTCTCAATATATAATATATATTCACATATATAGATTCTATATTTATGAATATCAAATTATTCTGTAACTTTTTTGATTAAACTTAAATGATTGAATATGTTAAGTTTCATCTATTTTCTTTTTGAACTGCAGATACTAGAACTGTCATTCTATTATTACTTCCACACATGCATAGTGAAGAAGTATCCTTCTCATTGCTCAGTATACTACTGTCTTTATCCAATCTTTAATCTTTACAAAAATCACTTACAAGTGTCTTAGTCACTTTTATTTCATTCAGATTGAAATGATTTCTTTGTTTTATTTCAGATTCCAGAAAATGTAGGTTTCTTTTCCTTTTGAAATTTAAAAGCCCATGAAAAACTTCTGTTGCTGAAATGATTATTTCTCTTCAGAAGAAACAAAGGCTACTCTTCTTACAGTGTGCATATTTCAGTTCTCTTGCTTCTTACAGCTAATATCACAACATAAATGCAACCTTTGAATTATAGTATATTCTTAATGTGTTTGAGAAAAGTCCCTTTGAAGTCTGATGAAAAGTGTACAGGAAGAACTTTTTATAATATTTCTTACATAGAATTCTCTTTTAATAATTGATTTTTGTTCACAAAATGGAATCTTCTTTTTGCCAAGGTTCATGTAGGTTTTTCTGTTAATTGGGTATCAGCCTTGCTGAAATTTAAAATTATGTTTTACTGCTTTCTGAAATGTTACCTCACTGTAGGTTAACACAAATATGCTGTCAAGAGTGTGGTTCTGTCTCTGTCTTAGCACTATCTTGAAAGAATGAAAGAAACTGCAAGAAGGTGATATATCCTATTTTTTTTTAATTTTTCCAAACTAAATATATCTCTATATGTATCTATTCTTATACACATAAAAGTATTGCATTCCAGCTGTTACACTTTAACTTCAATCTTACAGAAAAGAGTAGAATTCTTAAACTCTTTTTGGTCTTTCTTAACTCTTACTAGTTCGGGGAGGTTACCTTTATCTTTTTATCTTTTTTCCTATTACATTAGTCAGTATTAATGATTATTTGAGCACCCAAACCCAAATATTTCTTCTTTCTGAATATCTCATGGACTTAAATGAGACAAAGGAAATTCATTCTTAGATAGGGAAAAAAATGAAAGGTATGATGACAAAAAAGGTAATAAAATGAAGATTAAAAAAATGTTATAGATTTAACCATAGAAGTCTGTTGTTCAGTAAATTCTGCAGCACTCAGTTCATGGACTTAGATTTTTAAAGAATGTAAAGTAGCTGATAACAGATTCTGTTTCCTTTTTCCAAACTGTGTATCCTTTATGAATTGGCTTTGACCTACATTCTGCAATGCCATCAACTTCTGGCATTTGGAGAATAATTTTGCCTTATGTCTAATTACTATAGAGCAAAGAGTTTACTGAACAAGAGTGTTTACTGAAGATATGTTTAAACCATTATCCTTTAATTATGACACTAGAAAGTCAGTTCTGATGTTTGTAATTGATTTTCAGAAGCAAATCCTCTGACAGTTATATTTGAATCACAGAATCACACAATATGCTGAGTTGGAAGGGACCCATAAAGATCATCGAGTTCAGCATCTGGCCCTGCATAGGACCATCTCCAAGAGTCACACCATGTGCTGGAGAGTATTGTCCAAACACTTCTTGACCTCTGTCAGGTTTGGTGCTGTGACCACTTCTCTGGGGAAACTATTCCAGCATTGAATCACCCTCTGCTTGAAGAACTTTTTTCTAATATCCAACGTAAACCTCCCCTGGCACAACTTCAAACAATTCCCTCAGGCCCTGTAAGAGACAGTTTCATCTCTTACTCTTTTTGTTAATTTCACATTGACAGATTTGGTGAACAAAATGGTGGACTCTGTCTTCAACTCCTGGCAGGACTGTCTTCATCGCCCTGAGAGGACATTTTTAGACTACTTGCTAGCCCCCCTGGAGAGTCTACAGCAGAGAAAAGTTACATTTTCCTGCCTCGGCAGAGCCAGCCTGCCCAGATACCGACTGTCTGACCAATTGGAAGCGTGGAGGAGTCTGCCCAGAGGCAAGCTGGCCAGTGAGCATCAACTGTGAGGTATTTAAGACTGTGCCCAGTGTCACCATGCTAGCACCAGGACAGCCGGAGTACAGTATTGTTTTGTCAGGTCCAGGATAACTGGCGTTCCAGTCCACCAAACTCCAGCATACCAGTTTGCTCCAGTCCTGTCCCCACTCCTTGCTCTATCCCACCTAATTCCATCTCGTCTGCCTCCATCCCGCCTCTCTCGCTTGCCTCCAGCTTGGTCGGGTTTCAACCAAGCCAGTGTTGGCTGTTGACCCCCATGCCTGCTTTCATCCATCTCACCTGCCTGCCACCATTCCAACCTTCCCATCCAGCCAGCTTATCATCTGCCTCTGCGTGATGGACCTTCCGGACTGCCTGAGGTCATATGCGCCCGTTTTTTCCCTCACTGGTGGTGGTAATCCTTGTGTAATTTAACTTTGTAGCTTTTCCCTTTCCTTATTTCTCCCCCTTTCTCCTCCTCCCCTTCCCTTGTTTTTACTGTTTACTTACTGAAAAAAAAAATTTGTTCTCCTTTTAGGACCTTAACATCTGGCTTTTCATGCCTTAATCTCATCTTCATAGTATCCCTTTAAAGAATCACGTTGCAGCCACTAATCGGACAGTAACAGGCCCTATCTCTGCTGACCACAGAGAGATCACTGCCTACCCCTCTTCCCCTCACAAGGAAGTTGTAACAGCAATGAGTCTCCTCTTCTCCTCTCAGTCTCCTCCTCTCCAGGTTGAACAGACCAAGTGACTTCAACTGCTCCTCATACGGCTTCCCCTCAAGGCCCTTCACCATCTTCGTTGCCCTCCTTTGGGCACTCTCTAACAGCTTCATAACTTTCCTATATTGTGGTTCTCAAAAATGCACACAATATTCAAGGCAAGGCCACACCAGTGCAGAGAAGAGTAGGACAGTCCCCTCCCTTGACTGGCTGGCGATGCTTTGCCTGATGCCCCCCAGGACACGGTTGGCCCTTCTGGCTGCCAGGGCACTGCTGACTCAGATTCAACTTGCCATCGACCCCCAGGTCCCTTTCTGTGGTACTGCTTTCCCGCACCTCATTCCCCATCTGCACGTACATCCAGGACTGCCTCATATAATTCACATATAGTGCATGAAAAAAAAATTCCATTTTGAAATGTTGCTCTCTTAATGAATGCCATATTTAACCCCAGCCAGCAACCAAGAACCATGCTGCTGCTCACTCACTGCCCCACCAGCAGGATAAAGGACAGAATCAGAAGTGTAAAAGCTGGAAAACTCATGGGTTGAGATAAAAACAGTTTACTAGGGAAATCAAGACCTATACATAGTGTCAGAGACCAGATTCATATCTCATCGGATTTATTTGACCATTGTTGGCTACAGGCCTAGGTCTGGCCCTTCCCTTCCCTGCGCCCCTCAACATAGACCACATAGTTTATTTGACCCATCTGGTCAAATAAATCCAGTGAGATTCAGGCCACAATAGCCAAAGTCTATAAATAGATATTGCCCAGGGTCTGCATTTCCCCCTTGGTCTCTGCCTTCCTGGCCTGCCAACGTATGACCTCCAGAGTGGTAAATATGTCTCCTCCTTTTTTATCTTTAGTCTTCTCTTAATCCCTCTTCCTTTACTCCTGTGGGCAACTTGTCTGTATTTAAGTATTTCACTTAAGTTTGTATTTGCTGGATGTAGCAAAGGTTCCCTTACTATAGCAATGCTTGCTAGTTTCAGTAACCTGCTGTAGTGCTTTTGTGAAGTTGCATGTTATTTCTGCTAAATCTTTTTTGCCAAAACTCCTATTTTCTCACCAAATTAAAAGCAATCTCTTAGAGAAAAATGTGTAGGTTTTCTCTGGATGTGAACTCAAGGTACCAAAGAATCAAAGGGCTTTGCAAGAGTTTGTGTAGGCAAAATCTCTTCAAGCCTGAAATAGAAGTGTAACACCTAGTAAAGCGTGGAGCTTCTAAAACAGATTGTAACACATGTAAGCAAAGTAAAGCAAGAAATTAATTCACTGCTTCCCATAGTCAATTCACCCATCTCCAGGAGATCAGGGCCCCATCACTGTAAGACCACAGGCTCTCCACGCGTGCTTATTGAAGGGATTTTATGTCAAAAAGATACAAGGCCCTAAAACCCACCTGACAGATTTATTAAAAGGGCCTTCAGTTCTTTTATACCTCGAGGCTGCACACAGGAAAAATGCTACAATGCTTTCTGGAGGTCAAAAGAACAAACTTTTACTGGAAAACTGGAAAAAAAAAGGGAACTTGGCAAAAGTTGAAAGCAAACAATCAATCAGTGCAAAGCATTTCACAAAGCATTGACTCAGCAAATTACAAGCCATCCAGGTTTAAGTTACCCAGGTAAAATCCAGCCTAGAGCCAGCTACCACAAATCCAAGGGAAATAGGGCTGTGACCATGGGGAGGTTGGTTTTATATGCTCTGCACTCCTGTTGTCACTCCCACCTCCCCAGGCAGGACTTCCAGTATCAGCCACACTGGGGCTGGGTTAGGAACTCCAGGGATTGTAGTGTGGGCCAGTGCTCCTGGTGTGCCAGTGACAGACAGCTGCACTGATGGTTTGCAAGGAGGCAGGGTATGGGGGGGACGGACAGAGCTCAATCCCACCTTGGCAGAAGCTGATCTGCCTTCTGCTTACCCAGAGTTGTTTCGAGCCAGTAATAACTTTTTTCCAGACTCTCACAATGACACGTAACGGTTATTTAGGAAGACAAACATCACCGCTCCACGCATCACCCTCTTCTTCCTTCTGCCACCCAGCTCATATACTGAGCATGATGCCATATGGTAAGGGATAACCCTTTGGTTAGCTTGGGTCACCTGTCCCAGCTGTGTCTCCTTCCAACCTCCCATGCACCCCCAACTTACTCGCCAGCGTGACTGTACAAAGAACAGAAAAGGCCTTGTCTCTGTGTTAGCACTTCTCAGCAATAACAAAAACATCTCGATTTATCAGCCTTCTGTTCAGCACAAATCCAAAACATTTCTGCATACTACCCAGTGTGAAAAAAACTATGCAAAACCAGCACAACGATCTAAAATCCCAGACCAGAATATTAAAAGGATTACCATGTTACCACCTTATGGAGCTCTAAAGTACTGAATGAATATATCTGCATGGTGCTTCAGGAATCCTTTTAAGCATCTGGAAAACAATGACATATACTAAGAAACCACCTGTTTATTGCTATTCTTCCTAGCTGATATTCATTTCACTTCATGTTACCTATTTCACTTAAGTTGAACATAGTAGTTTCTTAGGTAAATACCAAAAAAATGCCTGCCAGTATTGAAGTCTGTTAATATATCAACAATTTGGTATTTTATACACCTTCAGTAAAGTACATTGAGAAACAACAAGTTAATCACTTCATAAAATAAACCAATGCCATAGAGTGTTCCCAGGTGCTGGGAAAGACTGGTTAACTTGTGGGAACAATCCCAGACACAGTCTGACTCTGCCCTGCCATAAGGGTGAGTCCAGTCCCTGTTGTGTCAGGACTTGTAGGTACACTATTCAGTGTGCAACAGACTTCAATAGTATGGGCACAAACCTTTCTGTGGCACCTGGCTTCAGTGTCAGATGATGGTCCTGGATATGTTTAATTTATTAGTCCTGACAAGTATGATTACGTACAAAAGAGTAGATGCATTTTATTCCTTGAAATGGGCTTTAAAGTTAGTTGAGCTTAATGGAAAAAAACCTTTGAAAGTTACTGGCATGTAAAAAGGCATGCAGCAATTTCATCTAAATTTAGATCTCTACCAGCTGCCATCTAAGTTATCCTACACTCATTATGGCCAAAGAAGAGGAATAAATATCTCCACATCTAATTTATGGTAGTTGTTTGTCCTATAACAACCTGAAATTTCTTCTGTAGGTGTTTATTTTCCTTTCATTGACTACAAATTGATCCTTGCTCAGGTTCTGGAGGTTAACTTTTAGAGCTCTAAACATAGCTTCGAAATTAATCCTATCCTGAATTAGCTGTTAGCTGTTTTGATGGTAAAATACTAGGAAGTGTTTTCTCAGATGTGTCACAACACTATTCAGTTTCTGCTACTTCCTGTAATAGAAAGTGAAAGTTTGAAACTAGGTTTGCTAAGCAAAAGTTCTTGAAACTATTTAACTGAGAAGCATGCATATATAAAAGTTTGTACTCTACCTTTTGTTTCGCTTTGTTTAACATAGGTCTTTAAATTGGGGAATTGGTGTAAATTCAAGGGCATATGTATAAAATATTTATCATCATTGTGGTAATAAGAAATACTCATATTTTTAGGGTTTACGTATAGAATAAAAATATTGATAGAATGATAAAGGCAGATACATATCTATGACAAAATTGTAAATGGTTTCCTATATCAAATGCTGCTTTTGCAGTTTTGCATTTATAATTATCTGAAAAGTCAGACTGAGATGCCAGTATCATTATGTTTTGTATTATTTCTCTTTCATTAGTAGGATCAGAAAAATCATTGTCAATGATTATATCTTCTTTTTTCTTGGAGAATAATTACATTAACCTACATTAGAGTTTACTGAATAGTGGAAAAATCGTAGAATCATAAAATGAGTTAGGTTGGAAGGGACCTTAAAGATCAACCAGTTTCAACCACCCTGTCATAGGGAGGGATACATTTCACTGGACCAGATTGCTCAAAGCCCCATCCAACCTGCCCTTGAACATTTCCAGGGAAGGCACCATTTATCCTTTTAGTGTCTTTGTAAACTTCTGAAGTTGTAAAAACTAAAAAAGTTGTAAAAACAAAAATGTTGGAACGCTCCTTAAAATTTGTAAACTAAATATCAGATTTATACCAACTTTTACAGGGACTCTGTAGGCCCTGGATCCATATGCAGAGGGATAGCACTACTCTTTATCTCTCTTAATTTTAGTATTTCTCTTTTCTACACAGGATTGACTCCAATTCTCAATTATTTGACCTCTTTCTACTAACTCTGCTTGCTTGCCAATATATAAAGCTTGACAGGAATAAATTAAACTCTAACATAGAATTGAATCAGAAAATTTATGCCTTATGTACATTTGATAAAAATGACAGATGCTTGCATGATGACTTACCTGAAAATCTACAATACTGCCAGAAATAATATCAGTCCCTAACTCTACATGCTGTGTATTCAAAAAATGCCTTTTACTTTCACCCAGTGTGGCTGTTTGACCTTGACTGGATGCCTGGCATGCACAAAGCTGCTCTATCACTCTCTTCCTCAGCAGGACAAGGGAAGAAAATAAGATGAAAAAAAACCTCGTGGGTCAAGATAAAGGCAGTTTACTAACCCAGTAGTGAAGGTCATGAGCACATAATCAAAGGAAAATAAACCCAAAAGCTTTTATTCTCTACTTCCCATCAGCAAGCAATGTCCGGCCACTTCCCAGGAAGCAGGGCTTCTGCAGATGTAGTGGTTGCCCCAGAGGGCAAATGTTGTAAAAACCAAATAACCAGTTTGTCCCAGATATCATATGATTTGGAATGTCCCTTTGGTTAGTTTGGATCAGATGTTCTGGTTATGTTCCCTCCCAAGATTTTGCCCACTCCCAGCCTTCTGGTGGGGGGTGGGGCAGAATGTTAGAGACAGCCCTGATGCTGTCCCACTGCTGCTCAGCAGTGGCAGAAACACAGAGGTGTTATAGACACGTTTCTTGCTACCAAAACAAAGCACAGAATTCTGGATCTGCTAAGGGGAAAATCATCTCAGCTAGAGACAATACACCCAACTTTAAAAGAATTACAATAATAAATTACTACTACTAATAAATTATAATAAGTAAAAAATACTGAAACTTTTAAGAAGTTTATGTTCTGTATTTATGTGCTGTAGGCATTCTATTCATGCTCCAAATTGATGAGAACTCTCAATTACTTTTGATAATCAGGTAGATGTACAGACACATGATATGTCCATGAACAAATCCTGGGACTTTATATTACATATAGAAATTAACGCTGAAGTTTGCTAAGGATTTAAAAGAAACAGAAGATCTTAGTCCTAACTAAATCACTTTCTAATAGTATTAATGAGTGCTGGACTTCATTAATTTAATGTATTTGTTCTGAGTTAAGTGCTCACCTTATGTTTTTAGCAAGGTAAAGCTAATATGAGGTCAGGCTCGCAGTAGTCCTTAAGCTGGAAAATTTCTCTTTACCTTGTACTTCTTAGATTTTAGATCCATGTGTATTTTACCTGCCCATTTTTTCTTTTCTTATTCTTTTTTTTTTTAAGTGAGATAGAATAAACCCTTTAATACTAGCATTGAAATTCATAGTTATAATTCAACACAATGATGAATTCACTACTAGACAAGCATTTCCAAGTGATACCTTAGAGTTTTGATGTTTTGATTTTTTTAATTTTTGTAGATCTTAGAAGTAGTTATGTAGTAAATGTAGATTTTAGAGTAGCAGCATATTATCCCTTTACCCTTTAACACACCAGCTCAAACCCCTGTTACCCATTCCTATATCAATTCCCTAAATTCCACAGCCTGTTTAGTCTCTTTTTCAAGGTAGAATTGTAGAAGAACACACTAACCCTACGGAAGAAGATACAGCCATAGACTCAATAACCTTCAGGCCTAGAATTCTGGAAGGCCTCCAAGGACATTACGTGCTCTGAGGAAGATGAAGATGAAGAAGAGGGGGTCCCAAAACACCCCCAGACCCAGTTTCCAAGAGGCATGACCAGGGCAGAACCTGGGTGGTGTCTGGTTGGGATTGGGTGAAAATCATTATAAAAACTGTGAACATCTCTATTTCGGGAGCGCGCACTGGGGTTATTCCAGAAAACCTGGGGGCTCACTAAAGCCTTTGTATCCTTATCTTATCTCCTACCTAATTTGGCTTGGAGTCTTTTTTTCCCCACACCCATTTAGGTAACATAAGCATCAGCTAGGCCGGCAAAGGTCAATAATATTTCAGATATACCAACATAAAGAACTGGTTAATTCTATTACCATCTGAGAATGCAGTTTGGAGGCAGGTGACCACATGGTAACTCATTTCAAGTGGCCTTGGATTTTAATCAGTGTGAGAATGAAGTCTTACCACTGCCTTTGCTGATTATGGTTTATTTGCAGTGGTATATGCAAAAAACAAACAAACAATCAAAAAAAACAACCCTCTTAGAAGCCACAGTTCTTTCAGATAGAAAAAAAAGTTTTTCTTTTTTTCCCCCACAACAGTATTATATTGACTTGTGCTCAGCTTCATAATACCTTTCAGATCCATTTCAGCAGAAGCAGTGCCTAGACATATGAAACCACTACTTAGCAAGAAATATCAAAACAAATAGACAGGAAAAAAACAATGAGGAAAAGACAAAAAGAAAAAAAAAAGCTGAGAAGACAATAAGCCAAAGCATCTAAATGTGAGGTCACTTTTTTAATTACTTAAAAGCTTCAAGATAATAATTTTAACCTGTTTCACAGCAGGGAAACCTAGTTTTGCTTTCTTGAGGTTGCTTATACTCCAGTAGCCTGACCTCTGTCAAAGAACGCACTCTTTATGACCTATTTTGTCTCTGAAATATTTTAAATAAAAGTCAGTGTTAAACACTAAGAACAAACACCCCTAAAAAAACCTCTTAATGCCAAGGCCCACAGTGGGAACTAACCTTTTCTACTCAACTTTCCTGCATTAAGATGTATAGAAATATTGCCTCCCAGATTTAGATCACAAGCCTTGTTCCTTCCGATGTAATGGTTTGTGGTTTATAAATTAGGTATCAAAATACAGTGTGTAGCAGACTCTGGACTTCAAAGGACAGGGAGAATAGCAGGAATAACCAGAGCAAGGGGGAGGGCAGACCCTTTCAAATCTCAAGCACACAATCCAGTCACTAAAACAGATCAATTTGTTATTCAGACTGTGTCTGTTGATCTGCTTCAAGCTTTGTGTGACCTTTGTGCCTCTTAAGTAAGTAGTTTTTGAGATCCTTTGAAAACTCTATTTTGTGGAGGCAGTCCTGAGGGATAAATTACATGAACCCTAAGCAGACTGTCACCATATACAAGACTTTTCTCACCTCAACAGATCAAACATCCTAAGAGCTTAAGATATAGGTCCCATCTATGGCAGCACTGAATGTTTAGGAAAAGAGAGTAAGAAACAGGGTGAAGTAAGCAACTGGTAAATATGATTATGACATTAATAATAAAGGGCCATCGATTTTGAACTTACAAGGCAGGGATGGGTCTAAGGGCTTGTCAGAGCTTTTCTTGGTCTGACCTGATTCTAGACATTCCTTAGTGGTCTAGCGACCATTGCCCCAACTGTGCTATAGCTGAAAATCTGTGAATACCACATACAGTACAGGCATGAGAAACCCAGTGATAAAGTGGCTGCTTCATAATGGCTAGTGGAAGCTGCAGTGCAGCATTTAGACTTTAACTGAGCATCAGACTCTCCCTGGACACCAAACTCCTCCTACAGGAAACGTGGGGTATTGACAACTCATTGTGACACTGCCACATCCCTGCTTCAGAGAGATGTGGTCAGTCTTTGGGCCTAGAAATACATGAACAAGTCAGAAAATCATCAAAAAGAGGGTGTAGATATTATTAACTTTTAAAGCATAGTAATTTTAGGCAATTATTAATGAGTTTTTCTGTTATAAATTTTGACTGGAAAAGCTTATAGAACTGCAATGGGTCTGAAAAAAATAAATGTGGCATTCTGATTAGACCCTTAAGAATTACAGACTACCAGTAAATTCCTACCTACATTCCAGTGTTTGACCACCCTGGCAGAAAGACAATATTTTTTTATATTGACACAGAATTTCCCATATTTCAGGTCCTGCCCCTTGTTTCTCACACTGCTACCTCTAAGAAAAGTCTGGTTTTGTGTTCTTTACACCTTCCCATCAGGTATTAAACATGTTAATCCCCCTGAGCTTTCTCATCTCAAGACTCAACAGTCCAAGATCTTTCAGACTCTCCATGTATGAGGGATATTTCACACACTAAATTATGTTTGAGGCCCTTCTGTGGACTTGGTCCAGCATGTGCATGTCTCCTTTGCAGCAGGGAGCCTAGATCTGGACTCAGCAAGAGGCATCTCAACAGTATAGTTACTTTTTTGTCCTTGACATGTTTGGAAATGGTTTTCAGAAGTACCTTCCCAGGGACTGAAGTAGCACTGATGGTCATGTAATTATTTTTTGCTGTTTTTCTCTTATGCGTCCTCTTATATCCTAGAAGAAGCTCCAAAAAAATTTGAGACATGTACCCTTTTTTACAGCTAAAGCATGAATACAGATAAAGAATATATACAAATAATATTTTTTATTAAAATTTCTGTTAGAGTTACAGCCTGTACCTTACATCATGCCTGGAATCCTTTAGAAATACAAACAAATTTATGGCTTTCTTCTACTTATTCTACTTAAGCCAAACTAAGTGATAATTTTCTTATTAATTAGTACATTCACAAATTCATATGTGAATTCTTTAACTTGCAATGAGATATACTTTTTAAAATTCCTTTTGTACCTTGGTCATTTTTAGACAGTATGGAATCTTTAGAGTTTTCTTCTTTCTCATGCAGATTATCAGTAGTTCAGACAAGATATTGCACAAAATCTTTTAATATCTGCTTACTTAGGTACCTATATGAATTGTAAATGAGGCAATAGTGCATTCATTGCTAAAGATGCATGTTTACAGATCTAGAGTTCATCTCTTTTCATTTGAATACACCTTCTCCTTTTTGAAATTGTCTTCTTTTTGATAGTTATCTATCTCTGATAATTAACTTTTGATACTTTTTAAGATTTACTCTATTTTTTATTAATCTACTTTGAGTTCCTTTTTGATTCATGTAAAAGTCATATTAAAATGAATAACCATTTAATTTATTTTTTCTGAAAATTTTAAAAGATATCCTTGAAAAAGCTTCATACCACATGCAAACTTTTTACTCTTTTAGACACTTTTTTCACATTATTTTCACCTTATACTACATTGTTGAGGGTCTCACATGTACTGTTTTTCCTCCCATGAGAATATTACATCTGAGTAAACCATGAGAAGACCGTGGCATTTCTATGGTCATTATTACATTTACTTTTCTTTAATGGCATTGTATCTCAGTCCTGTGCACAGATAGGAAAAATGGTATTCTCTTCTTGTGATACTCTGACTAATTTTTTCAAGAAGCAGTATATTGATGACAGCTAATTTATTGTTTGTATCTTGCATGAACATTTACCCACATTACTTGGAGTAATTTAAATCTTTTTTACAGCTTCTCATCTCCATTAGACACAGATGGATAATGCCATTTCAGGTGCCCTAAGGCAATGGAAGCTTTCATACAGAGTTGAGAAGTGTGACACAGGTCTTTAGGGCTGTATCTGATCATCTACACCAACAACTGGATACTATACAGAGTACCCTAAGGAAATGTCACACCTTCATGCTAACAACTGAACCATGCCCTCTGTTTCTTTATCTATAACAAGATTCTCCATCTGAAGCTAAGTAAGTCTGCTAGAAAACATATATTGAGTTCCTTCATTAGAGCAACAAGCCATGCATGTCTTGTACACTTCCAAAGTGAATATCCAGTTGTGAAGTGCTACTCAAAATCTACTCTCACTGGGATGGCATTACATACGAGATTCAATCATTAAAGTTTTTTAAGAACTTAATGCTTGAAGCAAATCCAAAAATATCTTTTAATTCACAGTTCTATTAAAATCTATATGAAGTCTATGGCAGTGTTGACCCACATTTGCAGCAATTAGGAAAATAATACAATTAACATCAATTTCAATTAATTTCACCCTGGTTTCCTACATATAACACAAGTCCAATTATTTTAGAATTCTTTGAAGTAGTAGAAAGCACATTATCCAGGAGGGGAAAATGCACAATACAGTTGCAACATGGAGAAGCAGTGAATTTGCATGGTTATATAGCGAAGCTTATGGCAAAAGCTGAGATATTAAAACCACTTTCATTATATTTCTGAATTCACTTTTATCTTTTAAGGTCTGCTTTCATCTCTTGGGAAACTTGGAAGGGAAAAAAAAAAAGGCAGCTACTGAACATCAAAATTATGCTTAGTTGTAAACTACCTTGTAATTTTATCCTTGAAAGCTAAAAACAACAAAATATTCTTCACATCTTTAAAACAATATTGAAATCGTGTTTTGTAAGGTAAATTCAAGTCAGAGAAGAAATTAAGTCAAAGATAACAACTCTGGATAAGACATAGCAGTAACCTAACTCTGAAAGTATATAAAAACTGTGTTGACAACTTTCAGCACACAGGCTACAAAGTGTACTAAAATGTGGTTTTGAATACACTCAGGGAAAGAATGCAAGACAGTTTTTGAAGAGGGAATTATAAGCATGAAAAGATACAGTTGATCATCCTGCACAGTTAAACATAAATAAAATTGCTCAAGGAGAGGACAGGACAGGACATGAGGGGAGCAAGTTCAGCTGTGTTGATTTGAGAGAAAACAAGAACCTAGACTGTTCCCCAAGATTATGCAGTACAGGAGTAGTGGCTATCCCTGCCCAGTTCTTGCTACATTGTGAGTGAGTTGTGCGTACTGAAAGAAAGGAGGTCCCGTGCCTGGCTCTTTCTTCCTCTTTGAGCCAGGAAATCAAAAAGATCATCACCATCATTTCCACTGCAGCATCACAGTCCCAATACCAGTCTTACTGTTGCTGCTGAACCTGCCACTGTTGCTGGCACAAACACCACAGAGCTTATGCTTTCTCTCCCAGTTGTCCCTTCTGCTTATTAGATAAGAAAGATTAATAGGTAGTGTGTTCCCTCCTCACAGCTACGTTTTTTTTCTCACTTCTCTGTCTCCTTGTTTGTCTTTTTGGGCATAAAGATTATAGCAAAAGGATGTTTGAAACCTCCAACCCTTGGCAGTGTCTGCAGTTGTAACCCCGTTTAACCCTTTCCTCCTGCCACCAGCTTGGACATGAATCTGTAAGCTCTTCACATGCTCTAGTGTCTGCAAACTCTCCTATCAAAACCACCATAGAATTTTAAAATGGCCTGGGTTGGAAAGGACAATAAAGATCATCTAGTTTCAACCCCAAGCCATGGCAAGGGACACCTTCCACTAGACCAGGTTGCTCAGAGCACCATCCAACCTGGCCTTGAACATCTCCAAGGATGGGGCATCCACAAATCTGGGCAGCCTGTTCCAGTGCTTCAACACCCTGTGAGTAAAGAATTTCTTCCTAACATCTAGTCTAAATCTTCCCTCTTCTAGTCTAAAATCATTCACCCTTGTCCTATCATTATCTCCCTATGTAAAAGGTCACTCCCCATTTTTTTATAAGCCTTTTTAAGTGCTGAAAGGCCTCAATGAGCTCTCCCTTGACCCTTCTCTTCTCCAGGCTGAACAACTTCAACTCTCTCAGACTGTGTTTTTAGGGGGGATGATCATCTGATCATCCTCAGGGCCCTCCTCTGGACTTGCTCCAGCAGGTCCACGTCCTTCCTGAAACTGCTGGGATGCTAGAAGTCACTGACTCTAAGCTTTGTGTAAGCAGAATCGTATGGGAGATGAGTCTTCAGCATGTATTCGTCACTGACCTCTGGATATCCTTAAGTCAGACATTCAGTTAAAGCTTCCTGCTTCCAGGAGTTTGGAGGCAAAAGAAACTGCAAAAACCAACATTCCGCTCCTTTGAAATCTGGATGGGTGATGTGCATAAATATATACATATGTATACACATATACATATACTTATGTAAATACCTATACACAGTTGTTTTCATAAAGAAGAGAAGGTACTGTGAAAAACCTTGTCACAAGCAGTTATGGGTCAGGTGGCCACAAGAAGAAAATTGCATCATTCACTGACATATTGTACAATACATTTACTAAATAGAATGGTTCTAGCTGGGTATACAGCAATTTCTAGTCTGAAGTCTTTCTCTACAACAGAGACAAACTTCAGAACTACATCAGTGTTGCCCCTCTGGTCCACTTTTATCAAGAACCCAGGGGAATCAGACGTGGGCTCTGACTGCATCCTGTCTGGGCTCGCAGCTCCCATGTGTAACAGTTCCAACCCAGACTTAGTCCTCTGCAATGTCAGATGTCCAGGACCACGGGTGCATGTCTTACCCCAGAGGGGCTCCTACCTTCACTATTTAATCCTTTCAGAATTTTTAGCATAAACAGCCAGTGACTTCATTAGGAATATAGTCTTAGGCCAGATCACTTTGATTTCTCTGCACTGAAGACCAATTAGCATTCATCACCAAGGTTTCTATCGCCTTCTGGTCTCCAGCCTCAAATCTGTTACCAAATTTTGCAGCTAGTCTAGTTTGCTAGAGATGGACAAATATCTCACTTCTCTTAGCTTTCAGGTTGGCATTAGCCTGTGAAAGTATTGAATAAATTATTGAAGTTCTATTGAAATGAAAATCAAAAGTTACCAGTTTCTATTGTCACTTCTGGCATATGAGTATTCCTTTGCTGTTCATCTTGTATTGCTGATTAATTGTTCATGACCAGAAGAATGTCTATGTTGGCAGTTAAATATAGGTTTCTTGATTAACATAGAACAAACAAACATGATAGAAAAGTATGTTTCTGTTTTAAGATTTCATCTACATATCTTATACATGTACAATGTAGAATTATTAGTACCAATGAGTTATGCTTACAGAGAAAAAGTAGTTATGGAAAAAAATTTTAAATGTTCAGTAACGTGTTTCTTCCCATTTAGAAAACTGTCAATGCAAGCAACTCAGCTGTTTGCTAAAAATAAAATGAGGGGACTATATTTTCCATCACAGAAGCTACCATTTTGATATTAAGGAGCCCTTTATAAAGATATTGCATTTCTAAACTGATAGCTCTTCTTACACTATGGTACACTATATTCACAGGAAGATTTAGCATTACTAGAAAAACAGTGCTCCAAACCGTCAGACTTGCAGCAGTACTCTCTTTATAGTGCATTGAGCCATGTCTCTGGAATTTGGCAAAAGTTTAAATGCATGTTACTGCTATCTGTAATGTTCCAGGAACTGCTTGGAAATAACAGGCGACATCTTGGGGACAGGAACAATAAATAAACTAGCGTAAAATCATTATGCTGGTTCCTGTGTGATGACATTTTCAACAAAAAACAAGGGTTTATTTTCTTGTTTGTTTTACCGAGATAAACTGGTTTGCACACAGCCTTTCCAAATACCAAACAATCACTAAATAATGAAAATTAAAGTTATTGAGATTGTTTATAAAACATTATTGTTAGCCTCCTCTACATAGTATTTTAATGTGAGTTGTAGCATACCTTTAGTATAAAAAGAAGAGTTTAACATATTGTTCCTCTTAGGAAAACAAACAAACAAACAAACAAACAAACAAACAAACCCACCAAAAAAACCACCAACCTTATATGTTTCCTTAATCAGTGTAAAACTTATTTTCTGCTTTTCACATATTTTGCTGTAGTTAGTTTATACCCAAGCTGATACAGCTATGAAAAATGCAAAGGTTGGTAAAACAATTTTGGACAGTTTCTTCTACCTTAGTTGCTGCTCTGTAAACATTTAAATTATAGTGATATACCAGTGAATTAAAATAAGTATCTACCTCATTCTTAATTTTTTCTTTTCTGTTTATCATCTGTTCTTATCCATCCTGTCACTGTCAGCCTTTTTTTACACTGCAAGTGTAAATAATGGAAAGAAATATGGTTACTACATCAAGATTAGTCTGACCAGATAGAGGCATCTACTCAGAAGAGATGATGTCATGGTCTAGACATGCCAGTTTATGACCATTACCTAAATAGAGGAGCAGGGTGACTAGCTCAGATATGTGTTGGGTTAAGATGATTTTCATAGAGTACATCTTTATCTTGAATGAAATAGAGGTAATTTTATGGGTACTTTTATGGGCCTGAAAATAAAGACTATTTGTGGCAAGCAGAAACGAAATAAGGAACTATTACTCAAACTTGATAGGCACAAACATTGATTAAGGAAAATCTAAGGACAGATTCAAAGAAGATGCATCTCACCTTATTAAAAATCAGAAAAAAATAAAGATAGTAGTAGAAGCTACAGCTTTACCTTTTCCTTACCCTCCTTTCGTTTTTCCTTTTCTGCAGCTTCTGTTAGAGAGCTTTTCTGAGCACAGAGAATGAATTATAAAGAACCTGCAACACAAATCAATGCCATATTAATGGTGGTGGATAAAAAGATTGCAGATACCTACACATTCCTACTACAGCCTCAATTTACAATAGTTCATGGTTTGCATTAGACACTTCAGGCACTGTAGCACAATTTTCATGAATACCATGGGTGGGAAACCATGTTTCAGGCTCACTGGCTTCAAAGCTTGGTTGCAAGTACAAAAATAGCAACATCATAGAGTTGAGTTCCATCAATGCCTATCTGGACAGACAAACTCCAAGACTTTTATGCTTATCGTTCTCTACCTACCTATTCAAAATGCTCCTTGAACCATTAACAGTATAAATAAACCTAGTGAAAAATGGATTGACTGCAATTCCAGGGGGAAAGGGAAGAGTTCTCTGTAAGGAAGCCCCTGAACATCTCACAGGTTAAGGTGAAACAAAATCATTCACTTAGATATATACTTTCATGTCATACCCTGTGGTGTTATGAAAGCTGGAAAAAACCCTCTTCTTCTGTCTCAAAAAACTATTCTTTACTATGATTCCATTACTAAATAACAGTTTTAGAATGCCTTAAGTGGTCTAAGTACTTTTGAAATGTTTTTGTCTGAAAAACATACCTGCATGAAACAAAATGTTACAGCAACATGTGGACACTACAGGAAGATGTTATTTTGGGTCAATTCTGAGTCCTACTTGTTTTCTGCACATCCAAACTCCATAAAAATAGTAAAACTGAGTTTTATAATTTTATAAAAGAAATGTGTGTTTTTCTTAAACTAATAGCAATGTGTTTCTGTTCCCAAAGACTTTTGAAATTAATTTTCCTTGAAGGTAAAAATATGAAAATGTATTGTCATCAAGATAAAAAAATAACTTATCCAGTCCAATTTTTTAATTTAAGGTATCATCAGATTTTGAAAATTTTCATGGTTTATTTTTTCACTCTGGCACAGGATCACTACAGAAAACATTTAGAATCCTCAGAAACAGTGAGAAAAAAATATTTTTTATACACCACTGAAAATGAATTTTTTGGATTTCCTATCTGAATGGAAATACACATTCAGAAGTATGTCATAGTGTTAAGATCCAATTAGTGAGAGATGCCTCTGCCTGAATTAAGGTGCAAAAGAGACCATATGCCAAAGTCAATAATACAGATTTTGTTCAACAATAAAATATGAGACAGAGAGACAGAAAGAAACAGAAGGAAGAGAAGAGAAATACTGAGAGAGAGACACATCAAGACGAAGATACTCACCATCTGTGGATCCCGTGGTGTCCCACTGGTCCTTCTCCCTGGGCTTCTCTGTTGTGGGGGTCCCAAAGTAATTCAAAATTTTTCACTATTCATACATTTTAGCAAACAAAGGAATTAATGATCAGTGGATGCACAGTTCTCTTATTTTATTGGTTAAATTATTACCTTGCTTCTAAGGCTAATTAGTCCACATGCTTGATCTTTGTTTTCTTTTGAGTTGGTGGGTTTCTTAGGTCGGTAAGTTGCAAGTCAGTGGGTTGTGATCTCCCTGTGCTGAAATTGCCTTTTACCCAGCCCGAGATGATTTCAGCACAGCTGCTTTCGTTGTGGGTCATAAATTCTGCATTCTTTGTGGCCACTGGCAGTGATACATTCTTCTCCCCCAGCTTTGTTAACTTCCTCCTAGGTCTGAGATTACACCTGGACAATAGTACCACCTTTATCTTAAGTTCCCACTGCGGTGGCTTATTTTACAGTTCAAGTTCCAGGCATCCACAGAGGCACATCCATGGTGGGCTTCAGTGGTCATTTGTTTTTACAAATGCCATCTATCCAATAACTTGAGGTGATCTTAGTTTGACCTGTGATATGTGTATGCACAGTTGCTTCTTTACACAGTTTGCCACAGTGGGAATTTTTTATCTGGATGCCGCGATAGACTGCAATGTTGTTAATATCTTAAACATTGTCACATTCATAGAAAGACTTTTTGTCAAACTACAAAGAAACAAGTGCCTGTCTGGGACCACTGAAGCACCCACCTTCCAGATATGCCTCCTAACTGGAATTTGGACTGTGACTGGGAACTTGAGATACTATTGTCAAATTAAATCAGGTCTAAGGAGAGGTAAAAAAGGCTCAGAAGGTGGTGGAGAAGGGTTTGGGTGTGCAATGGCAAAATCTCTACACACAAACCAAAGGAGTAACCCCTTACCCCCTTCCACCAGGAAGACCATGAGCATATGGGACATTCATGTGAGAGGCACCCCAGAAGAGGTCATAAACCATCAGAGACCCCCAAAGCACCTTCTCAGACTTACTCCTGAGGCCTTCCACTTGCACACGATCCAAGTGAGGCAACAAATCCAGAGCCTGTTGCAAGAGACTGCAAAGCTTTCACCCCTGGGGAAAGGTATCTGGGTATCTGGGCATCCCCAGGTATCTGGGCATCTCCTGAACATATATAATCCATTGGACTCTGTGGTTTGAGGGACCCTTACTACCAAGTCAGGTAGTAGACAGCAGAAGACAGGACATTGCAGGTTCCACAGTGGTGATACATTTTCTATTTTAATCTATGTCACTCTCTTCAACTCCCTCATTTTTCCTATTTCTTTCTATCTCTCTTTCTCTGCCTCATATTTACTGTGAAATAAAATCCATACTATTGACTCTGGCATATAGTTTCATTTGTACCTTAACTCAGGCAGAGGCATTTCTAATAATTTTGATAACTGGATCATAACAGACATGTTAATCAGGATGAGCTAAACAGATCTTTCCTCTGCTAGGCCTGGAGCTAGTGTTATCCTATCACTCCCTTCTGTGCTTATCTCATGGCATAGTCCTTCTGTGGCCTTAACAGTGCTCCTTAAATCCTTACACATAGTCAAAACAATTAAAAAAAATTTTAAAAGGGTATCTATTTTTGAGCCTTTCAAATTTATAAAAGTTACACAAATAATAGTTAAATCTCACATAAAAATAACTTTTAGATGGCAATAAAACATGTAAGAAAAAAGACTTAAAACTAAAATGCAAGAACTTTAGTCCACGTGAAAAAAACCCCTTGTGACAGTATCACAGGACAAATCTAGATGATCTAAATCAAGCATTTATGCTGTGTGCAGCAAACCAAGATGCATGCACCATTTGCATGCCATCTAATCCTCCTAGCACTTCCAATATAAATATGCAAACATATGTAGTGCATATCTTAAATAAATATTCTGCATAGTTCTAATGATCTACTGGTTAGAGTTCATCTCTAGTAGATGATATGTTTAAGCACTGACCTGAAAAAAATGCAGTCTTTGGAAGCCAGGAGAATTCTTTCAGTCCATGTTGATATAATAAGGTAAAAACCAGCTATGAGTGAATGGGGTGGAAGGATATTCAACTTTCTTTTTTCTTTTTCTTTTTCTTTTTCTTTTTCCTTTTTTTTTTTTTTTTGAAAGCAGATCTTTTGTTCAAGAGCAAATGTGAGGCCCCAGGAGTAAAAATGAGTGGAAAAACAGCAAAAAGGTTAGTAGTCTTTAGAGACAGCAGCAAAAGTAGTCTTTTAAAAGCATGTATTTCTCAGAGTTGGTTGTGAAAGCTCACACTGCTGTCTTAGGTTAGACAGTTAATTATATCTGGAAAATTTCATGTAGTGCTATGTCCAATTTGCATTCTTCATAAGAACATATGAAAAGTTAAAACTTTGCCTTCTAACTAGTGTAACAAATGGCTGCATCAGGAAACCATCTACCACTGACTGTTTTCTGTCTCATTTACTTACTGTAATAGGCTGATTTTGGTAGTATATTGGTTTTGACTGGGAGTTTATTTTATTCACTGCAGCCCACAAGGTGCTGCATTTTGGATTTTTGACCATAACAGTCTGGATAACACAGGGATGTTTTAGCTATTGCTGAGCAGTGGTTACACAGCATCAAGGCATTTTCTGCTTCTTGCACTCCCCCTCCAGTGAGGAGGCTGGGGGTACCAGAAGTTGAGGTGACACAACCAGGACAGCTGACCCCAGGTGACCAAAGCAAAATCCCATACATATGTCATGCTCATCAGTAAAACCACAGAAGGAGGAGAAAGGGGGGACACATTCAGAGTTAAGGCGTTTGTGCTATTATGTAATCATTACACCTGAATCCCTGTTTTCCTCAGAAATGCCTAAACATCTGCCTTCCAAAGGGAAGTAGAGAATAAATCCCTTATAGAATAATTGATTCATAGAATCAGATGGGTTGGAAAAGACCCCTGAGATCATCAAGTCCAACCCTTGATCCACTACCACTACAGTTAGTAGACTATGGCACTAAGTGCCACATCCAGTCTCTTCTTAAATACCTCCAGGGACAGAGAATCCACCACTTTCCTGGGCAGCCCATTCCAATGCCTGATTACCCTCTCTGTAAAGAATTTCTTCCTAACATCTAACCTAAACCTCCCCTGGCAGAGCTTGAGACCATGCCCTCTTGTCTTACTGATAGCTGCCTAGGAAAAGAGACTGACCCCCACATGGCTACTATCTCCTTTCAGGTAGTTGAAGAGAGTGATGAGGTCACCCCTGAGCCTCCTCTTTCCCAGGCTAAACAACCCCAACTCCCTCAGCCTCTCCTCGTAGGACTTGTGCTCAAGTCCCTTCACCAGCCTCATTGCTCTTCTCTGGACCCGCTCCAGCACCTCAATATCCTTCCTGAACTGAGAGGCCCAGAGCTGAACACAATACTCAAGGTGTGGCCTCACCAGCACTGAGTACAGGGGAAGGATCATTTCCCTGCTCCTGCTGGCCACACTGTTCTTGATGCAGGCCAGGATGCCACTGGCCTTCTTGGCCACCTGGGCACACTGCTGGCTCATGTTCAGCTTCCTGTTGATCCAAACTCTCAGGTCCCTTTCTGCCTGGCTGCTCTCCAGCCACTCTGTGCCCAGCCTGTAGCTTTGATTTACCCATGGAAGTGTCTTTATCTCAACCCATAAGTCTCCTCTATTCTGCTGGAAGTGAAGTGAGCAAGTGGTTGTGTGGGACTGAGCTGTCTGCTAGGGTTAAGCTGCAAAATGTAACTTCACTCTACCCCATGTAATGCTGCTCAAATTTCTAATAGAGGCATTGTTCATAATTCTAAACAGCTTTCTAAAAATAGAAGATTACCAGAGCATCCAGCTGTTTTATCCTACATTACAAGATTCTTATTTAATAACTAACTTTAGTGAATTGGGTGAGCTAGATATCTCAGGTCTTAAATGACATTCAAAGAGCTACTTGTTGGTTTTTTTTTTGTATAAGGAAGACACCTGATGGTGTTTAGCAGTCTGATGTATCAATTATCTATTTAAAGAAGTGCACCTACATGTCTATGTGATGAGACACAATACATAAAATTTCAAACTCTCATTAATTTAGATACATTTCTTAACTTTAATCTTATTCTGTCTTGAGTTTAACCTTTAAGACTTTGTTGTTTCCTTACTGTGTCACTGTATATTTCTTAAAAGAGTCTTAAGTTTCTACTTATTTATTTAACTTGGTATTGTAAGATAGCACTCCACATACAAAATGAAAACTAACAAAAACAAAACCAGACAAAACAAACAAACAAAAAAACAACAAAAACAAACAAACAAACACCTCCCCCAACCTTCATAAAAATTCACATTAAAATTCACAAACTATAATTATAAGGTCTTCAGTAGATATCATCAAAGTTGATGCCATTTAACTTACTGCCACCATGGATGCAGCTGCAAAAAGAGCATATGCAACAGAAATATCTTTACAGTTTATTTCACAACTAGTGTGCAAACAATGCATATCTAAGTTAAAACAAAGTTCTCCTTTGAAATGCAATCTTTCTAAGAAAAAAATAAAATTGGGTATCTTATGAAGAAATACATCTTTAAATTACTTCTGTTCTTTCTATTGAACTATAATTACCAAAGGATTGCCATGAAAAGAGCTAAAGGCTATAATTAATATTGTTCTCTTTTTCTTGGATGAAGCATTTAAATACAGAGCATTATTTCATTGATGTCCCTGCAGACAAAGTCATACCAATCCTTTTTATAGAAACAAGTTTCCTACCCAATTTCTCCTCCTTATAACTTTGAAAAGCATGTTCTTCTGCAGTTCCCAAATGTTCTGAAATAGTTTCAGAATAACAATGAAATAAAAGACATGAAGATTGCAATCATGTTAACATTTTTTCACTACATTTTTCACAGTTAGTGATTAATTATTATTTTCTAATTCTTCTTGCACTGTTTTACTGCATCAAAATTGGCCTGCAGAGGGTTCCAGAGATTTTCTCTACAACAACTTCAGTTTGCTAAGGCTGTGGAACCAAATTAACTACTCAACTTGAAGATGAAAGTATATCTTTTTTTTTTTTTTCCATTTGCACACTGAAACAAAGTAAAAAAAGAAAATTATTAAAAATTAACAATTCAATTGTTATTGAATTGTTATTTTTTTAAGGTTTTCCTTCTTTTACTTCATTTTATTATTGTTAAAACAGTTCAAATGTTTTAAGACCAATTTTGCTTAACCATGTGTCCTTACACTTTGTTGTAGGCTCATAGACTGTAAGAGCTGTTCAGGTTTTTTGTTTTCTAAATTAAAAATATTCATATTTATTTTTCCATATTATATGATTTCTATATTATTTCTATATTTTTCTAAATTTAAAATATTCATATGGAGCAATTACCCTGAATAAATTTGCTGTTTAAGACTTTTTTTTTTCTTAAACAGAAATATAAATCTCAGTAAATTTAAATAAGATCCCTTTCTTTCCCTTGCAATATCCCTGTAAAGTAGTGGCAGTAAGTGAGAATACCTGATTACTTAATTAGAAATCATTTAAATAAACTAAAAGCTTCTCTTGTTTGTCTATTTCAAAATACACCTGTCTTTCACTTTAGTTTATTCACTCATCTGCAATAGGTGCGAGAGCTTAGTATATTGTATAGGAATTTTTTGTGTATGTATATACATAAATCACACATATACCTTAGCTCATCCCAAACTCTTAAAACTGGGAATAAACTATTGCTGAGTGCAAAAGGAGTAGGAGTGACAGGCTGACATTAATAAATAAATCACTTATTTGTCTTCATCTAAATTTTGTAAAACCAGAAAAGACTTTAGTAGTTTAAAATTGTTCTATGTGTAATAGTTTAATTGATGATTCACTTAGGAAGGGGGTATGTATGTGTTTATGTATATAAATATATACATCTATACATATGAGTACTTACACTTCAAAATAACTCTGCCATCTATTACTGAAATAGCTAAGAGGCTTTGCATTCTTTTTTTTTCCTAAGTCTAAAAACTAGTACTTCTTTCCAGCTTGTACTTACAGAAGCATCAGGGCTCAAGGTAATAAGTATACAGATTTTAAATTATCTAGTAAAGTGAACTTCACAAACTTGATTTTCTTAAGAGTTGTTTTAGACTGGATGAATTACTTCTGATTTCAGATTTTTTTTCTGGATACTGTAATTCACAGAATGTACAGAAACAAAGTGGAAGAGCACTACATTGGAGAAAAAAAAAAAAAAGAGAAAGGGAGAGAGAAAGAGAGAAAAAGAGGGGGAGAGAGAGAGAAAGAAAGAGGGCGAGAGAGTGAGAAAGGAAGAACACACACCAGAACAAGGATGTGCCCTATAAGTTTGACCCTGAACTCAGATAGACAAGCCTGCATTGCTGAGCATTTTGTTAAAACAGCTACTACACTTATACACATTGAAAATCTAATAACAGAAGTAAAACAAACTTTTCAGATGTTTTTAGTGGTGAAAAACATGTGTCTGCTGTCAGCTTTAGGAAGATGATATGTTCTTTTGACATTAATTGCTATATTCTTTAAATGTCTCTCCCATTATCTTCTTTTCTTTACTTCTACAATTGAAAATGTTAAATAATCTTGTAAAACCTTAATACAACTTTGTATAAACACACAGTCATCCTAAAACTGGTAGTGCCTGACTGTCATGACATTATTTTGCTTTACTTTTCCATTCAAGAAATAAAGACTTTATTAGCATCCTTGTAAAATAAACAAATGAAAAATAAAATTGCCATTAAAACCCAGGACAAGACTGATATTTTCAGGAAACAGGCCCCGTGGAAGAACAAATTCCAATCTCTGTGTGATTAGTTTACTATAAATATTTTCTTGGACAATCAAAATAGACAACTTCATTAAAATTCAATTTCTTCTTCAGTTTGCTGTTACACATTTCCAGATTAATATTCTTAGAGTGTTAGTTGAAATTCCTCATTGATATGCGTAGGCACTCTGACCTTGGGATGTTAATCTGAACACAAACATTTATCTCTGCCTTGTCACTGTTTTAGCTTGTGTCTTATGATCAAATCCCTTAGATGGGTGAATATCCATCACTCTTCTGCCACTGGCCTGTGTTGATTTATAGATGACATCTAGAAGTAATAGTTGTTTTGAACAGTTTGGTGCGTAATAAAATAAAGCAAGAAATTTCATAGTACTCCTGTGCTATGGTAGTAACTACAAATATTCAGTATTTCCTAGCATCATTTATCATACTGTAGAAAAATACTCACATTGACTTCTCTCTTTTTGCATTGCTTTAGGCTTGTATTAGCCAGTAAGATGCCACGTGGTAGCTATATACCTAAAAGAGAAAAGAATCTAAGCAAATTTCCTTGACAATCTTGCAAATAAATTTTACTCATGGAGTTATGCTCTGGGAGCTTTGAGTTTTCAGCACTGTTTTGTAATATTCTACTCAGCAGAGCAGAGAAATGAAAGCTTTTTCAGATTTCAAAAAACAGTAACAAGTATCATAATGGAATAGATGTTTACATATATTTGAATATGAAGGACAGGAGACATTTCTATACATATTTCATTAATTAGAGAGGATCAAAGTGAAATTAATAATGTATTGTAAAAAGAAGATATCTTTATTTCTCTCCCTCTAAGGAAAAAAAGAAAGTAAAAGAGACATTTTTGAGAAAAACCAACATTTTTACACCAGTCCTTTCCTTTAGATCAATATATTGAACAGTTTTATCTGATCTGTGAAGTGATTGGTCTAATACGTTATGTAATCAAGGTGCTGTTGCAATAAAGAAAACAGTAGCTGGTATTGTTCATATGGATATGCTTTTGGAAGGGTTTAATTTTATTTTGGTTTTTAACTGAGATTTCTAATATAAAGGGTTTTTTCTTCTGATGGTAGTACTGGTTTTTGTTGGTTTTTTTTCCCCTGAGGATTTGAAAAAATACTAGAATCTGTACATTTTGATAGAATGAAAATTTGAGAAGGAATTTTTGTTAAATTCTATACAACCTAAACACTATTTGTTGCAAAAGATAGTAAGATAGCAGGATAATTCAGATTAAAATGGACTTCAAGGTGTCTCTATTCTGACATTCTGGACATAAGAGACAGCTGTGAGGTCAGACTGGACTGCTTAAAACTATATCTAGTATGGTCTTGAAAACCTCCCAGGATAAAGACTCCATAACTATCTAGACATTTCCATTTCATTCTACATACTTTGACTGGTCACAATTGTTGAATGTACACTAAGTTATTCAAATTTGAGAAGAAACAAGTTAATTTTTTTACATCAGTATTATTTCCACTAAACTTTATAGGTATATTTTAATCTTATTATAATTACAATAACTGGTACATTGAAATATAAAGATTCAATGGAGAGTTTTTGAGAACTTCTAATGCTCACTAAAGAGTAATTAAAAAAAAAAGAAGGGAAGATATGCATGTTAATTTCCTTGTTTTGTGGCTTGTTTCCTTTCCTGTAGAGTGAAGCTGACATATGTAAATGTCTGGCTTACATTTTGCTCTAGTCTTCCCAAAGGCCTACTACTTTTAAGATTTAACAATTTTAATATTTTGCCAGAAAAATAGTAGTAATCAAAAAAAAATCTGGAAAGAAATACTGTTTTGAAGAATAAAAAAACCCTAAAAAACAGCATTAAAAAGAATAAAGGAAACTCTTACTCTTGGTATATAATAGTAACTTTTCTATTTTTTTTCTTATTCATATTCCTATAGACAGCTATAATTTTCTCCTAATATTTGTATTTCTTCTGTTTTCATAATTACATGCGGAGGAGTATTTTTCCCCAGTATTTAAGCAGTGTATGTTATGAAAAATATCAGAGGAAGTAATTTGTTTTTATTTTATAATTTTTAATCATTGCATTGTAAAGATTGGAAGGGTTCTGCAAGTCACCTGGCCCAACTCCTTAAGTATGTCCACTGAGAACAAGTTACTCAGCACTTTGTCCACTTGAGTTTTGCAAACCTATAAGGATAGAGAGCCCATGGTTTCTCTGGCCAACCTGTTACGGTGTTTGACCTCCATCATGGTATTTTTTTTTTCTCCTTATATTGAGCCAGAATTTCTACTGTTCCTAGCCATGCCTGTTATTTCTTGTCCTAACCCTGTGCACTAATAGGTAGCAACAGGTTATATCATCATTATATCCTCCTTTGATAGCAGCAAGATCCTTCTTTATCCTCATAAATAAATCCATTTTTCATCTTTTCCTCATGTGCCTTGTTTTTCTATTACTGAGGAGCACAGAACTGTAAAAAACATCTAATGTTCATACTTTTTTTGTCGAACTGAGCTTATTGTTTTATTGCAGAAGGCAAACTGGTTGGTCAAGCATGATTTTCCCTTGGGTAATCTACTCTGGCCAGTCATATTCTTGATTTTGCAAGGTGGATCTGAGATTAAACTGGTTTCCATTTAATTGTCAAGATCTTCTTACTTCCCACTCTTGAGGTTGAGTGTGATATTAGGTCTTTCTGGTGCTCAGGAACCTTTTGTTTCTTATGACTTACCAGAAATCACAAAAACTTGTCCCACTGCTTTAAATATTTCTTAGTTTTATTATCTTTGATTGTAGGGGATGCTTTATTCCTTTTATTTGGAAGGAAATAACTTTGGAAACTGGAAAGAACTAACCAGTGAAAACTGAGGGAGGGGGTAACCAACAAAAACAAGTAAACACACTAAGTATCTTTGTCTTTTCTATGTCCTTTTCTTACTAGATATTCTGTTTACTGAGTAGCAAGACCAAATTTTTCTTAAGGCTTTTGTTGAGGTTTCTTTTCAACTGATAAACTTACAGAAACCCCTCCTGTTGACTTATGTATCCAGTGTTAGTTATTGACGATAAGTGAACGGGACTGCACACACACGACTCAGTTTTCAGGATTTCTCTGCAGATATCTCTCTGTTTCCCTTTCATTAGTGTTATTTGGTAAACAGCAGCTGGTGTTGTCATTCAGTTAATCAGAATTCCCAGGATTTTTGCTGACCTAATGTTTTGACTTCACACAATCACACTATCATTCTGTGACTGTTTTCAATCATGGTAAACCATGCACACTGTCAAGTGATCTTCCACTTTGAGAACACAGCACTCTCTTTGTCAAGACATTAGTCAAGGCCGAAAAACTCCTTTGTGATTCTAATTAACTGAGCTGCAGGTGTGGCTGGCTCAGCTTGTTCCCACACTAACTTCAAGTCCAAGTGAGGTTTGTCTTCCTAGTTCCATCCCTGCATTCCCAGGTGTTGTCTCTCTAGTCCTTCTGGGTAGCTCATTCTCACTTCCATTTCCTGTATATTTCCTTTTTCCCTGTACTTATCTGTTTCTCCATGCTAGGCTTCTGCATCTCAGATTAGGCTCACACTGGAAAGGACTTTTTTTGTTCTTCACATAATTTGCTTTTTTTGGAACTTTTACCCTTCAGAGAAGTCTCACAAGGGATTCTCCCAAGTAGATTCTTAAAGAAGGCCAAATTTCCCTCCCTTGAAGTTCAGTGTTCGTGAATCTGCTATTTGTCTTGATAACTTCTCTGTAGATTTCAAAATATGTCATAACACACTTACTCCACATCCCCAGTGAGTTTTTCTTTGTTTGCAATTTTTATGACAAGCAAAAGATCTCCCCTGTCTGTTCATTCATGTCATTGAGCTATGTCAAGACAGCCCCATCTCAGCATTTCCTAAGTTGTCTTCCTAAGAAGCCTGTAATCATTTGATACAACACCTAGTCAGACAACTTATCCCACCACATGATCTGCAGTCCCAGTGAGATCATAGCTCTTCAACTGCAAATAGACTTCTAATTCCAAATTTTCTTCTGATGTGTGAATTCATGTACAGAAAGACTATATGGATCCAATGTTTACTTTTCATAAGGAAATACTCTCATTTACAAAATGCTTTATACCCTTTTACCCCAAAAAGTAAACTCTTCAAAACATTGTGTTTTCTCCATGGTCAAACATCAGCTACTGCATTAAAAATTATTGTCAGCTAAATGTAATAGGTATTTTGTGCCTGCACATAAACTTCTATTTTTGCCCATTCCCCTGCCTTTATGTATTTGGGTCAGGAAAATATTAGACATTACAACTTCAGCTCTGTAGAGCTGGAAGACCAAGATGAACATTTATGTTAAATATGACAAATGCCTATTATGCTCAGGAGAAAGATGACTATGCTGAGTTTATAATATATTTTTAGTTATTATTTTTAATGAAAATATTGTAACATTTTGTGGAAACAGTAGCTGTGACATTTTTCATTGGAATAAGTGGTGGAAAGAGAGAATATAAGTACATACTATAAGGACTGATACATACCTAAAGAATTTTCCTTTTTTAAAATTTTATTTAGAACTCTGATTTGTCATTAACATTTTTCTTTTAGGAGATTCTAGTACTGTTTTAGTAAATATTTTTACTAAGGTTACTGAAGATTTGTGGGGTTTTTTCCCTTCAGAAAACATCAATATTTAGAGTTCTGTAGTTGGTTGACAGCAAAAATGGAAAAAAGATAAAAATAAATTCTGAAGTAAAAATAATTCTGAAGTTTCAGTATTTTCAGCGGAGTTATAAGAACACTAAATTGTACTTGGCCATTGGCGCATGTGATGAGAACAACTCACATCCTTGATTTATAGGTTCTTGAAGTAGCCCTTTTCACCTTATTATCCATCCGTCTTAAGGACGACAACTTCGTCCATGAGAAAACATATCAGTATGCTCCAAGCTGATGCCAGATGTCTAGGGAGACAATTGTAAACTCTGTCAGTGAGGCACGGCTATGGCAAATCAGGGTGTTCCTATGCTTTTACTGTGTGTAACTTTTGACAAAGGAACACAACTCTGGACAGATTACTGAAAAGAAGGATATATATTCTCCAGTTGTAACTCATGTTGGGGTGGGCCCCAGCAATGCTCTTTGTAGTACTAAGTGAATCTGAGCAGAATAGTTTTCTTTAATACATACAGATTAATGGAATACAAAGGAAGAGGTTGAATAAGGTTTTTTCATTATTAACATATCAGGAACTACACAGAGAAAACTTTAGGGTTGTGTTTTATTTACTATTCCACGTTTTAGGATGATTACAGACTTCTTCACAGAAAAATGTTGATCAATGAAGATGATAGGCCACTGCTAAGACAGGGTTTGAGGCAATCATGGTAAACCTGCATGCTGACCAAAAGCTCTACTGACAGGAAAGTATTTTTTTCTATATGGAATGATTTCCAGAGCTCTACATAGACTGAAATCCCCTCTTTAAAGGCTATAATCCACCTAGTCTAAAAGGAGTGAACTCTATTGTCAAGGCAAGAGCACTGTTCCTAATGATGCACTTATTACATGGGCTGAGAAATAGAAATAGTTTCTTCACTATTTCTCAAAAGCTTCTTGCTTAGCCATAAAAGGAATGGACTCCTGACTAACACCTGCTGATTATGGAAATACAAGCTTCCTATCACTATGTAGACACATCTCTAACTTGTGTGTGTTCTATATACTCTTGCTTTACCAGAGATATATCTTCCTAGTTGTTTGTATGTTAGTACTTATTTGAAAAGTCTAACAAATGTGTAAATAGCTTTGTTAGCACTCACTTATAAAGCTTTGCAGATGCATTTGTCACAACTGTGAACAGATAAAACAGAATCATTACCCAAACATAACAAGACTTATACAGAATTGTCTTTTTTTTGTACACAAAATAATTGGATATATTTCACACGCAGAAAATACTTAACTTTTTCACCTGTCTAACCTATGAATTTCATTTGAAAGAAACAAATAAAATTTCATTTTCTCAAAACTGTTTTTTCCCCTTTGAAAAAGGGGAGATTCCGTGCACTGCCTTTTCAGAAATTAGTGTGTAAAGTTGCAGAGAAAGCTCAGCTGAAGTAATTTAGAGACAGTAATTACCACCAGATTATTGTTACTGTAGTTCTTAGCACACACCATGAAGCAGAAAATAAGAACCTCTGACTCATATAAAACTTGAAAGATATTATAAAGATTCCCTACAGTGAACTTGTGTGTGTCACCTCATTGAAAAAATAGCAAACTGTTAAAAGTCATAATCTAAACATGCTTTAGGAAGTTATGGTAATTTTAAGGGCCATTTTTGTATATAAATGCACATTTAGACATACCTGTAATTGGTGTTATCTATATTCCAGTTAATACTCTTTGTAGGTTAACCATGCCTGTGTACTGTTAAATGAAGAAACCTGCCTAAGGAGTTGAATTATTTTAGTACCTTGTACATTCCACATTTCAATGACAATCTGCAATCAGAGTACAAGTTGGGCGTAGTAAGAAAGAATAGGAGTTAAACACACTAAGCAAATCAAGAAAATCAGCTTTAATTAATTTTTTTCAGGTTTGCAGAAAAAAACAAATCAGATTGTTATAAAAGTTCTAGAATATTTAATTACACTCCCTCATTTCCTCCTATCAACAGTAATTTCCCTCCATTCTAGTTGACCTTCCCATCTCCTGACCCCACACTATCATTCATTAGGAGAATTTTACCCTGAAATATCACATTCCTCACAAACGGTGAAGAAAGAAATAATTTACAATAAGCCTCTCCTATTATATTATTTTTAAGTTTTATGTTATTATTTTAAAATAAAAAATACTTGCATATTCAAATTTTCAAAGATGCAAAAAAAAAATTCATTTAGAGTAAAGAGGAAGTCAATGCAAAGCAAGAGTATACACACTGTAGCAGCAGCTGCTGTTTGCTACTTACCATGAAGTCCTTCTGTTTCTCAGCTCTTCTACCTTGTTAAAATTAATTGCTTTACTAAATTTTTTTTGGTAAAGGAAGGACGCTATTCATAATATCTCATTTAAGCAACAAATTTAAGTAAAAGAAGTATCTAATTATCTTAATTACTTGATGCCAGATAATTAGAGAAACAAGTTCTGTGCAATTTATATAAACATAAAAACAAACTACAATATTGCACATTAGTTCTCAAAGCATGATCACTCCTTCCAGATGTAGAAATTCAGAAACTTGATAACAAGTACAACAAACTGTGTTTCTGTACAGTTTCACATAGGAAGCTTCAGTATTTATTTTCTTTGGATTAAAAGTCAAAATATTACCTTTTTAAATTATAATTATGTAGAGATTAAAATGAATGACATACCATTATCAGTTCAACAGTTGCCTTATTCATAATGTTAATAAGATGTAAAATGTGGCATACTGAGATACTGAGAAAACACAAGTTGAGTAGAAACTATATTAATAGATTTAGATTTAATATATTAAAAAATATATATAAAACCTAAAATTCTAATAATTTCAAGGCACTAATTTCAGTAATTTTCAGAAGTTCTACTACTGCAATTGCTTCCCTTCCACATCTTTCTCCATAAGAGAACAAAATAACCAAGCAGTCTCCTCTACTGAATGTAGCCAGTCACACCTTTATTGAATTAATTAGATGTTTATGAACAGCAGTTCTTTAGGGAAGAGCATATAATTTTCGGATGACAGTTATTTACTTTTGTTCTGTGTTTATGTACTTGGTGCGTGATAACTAATATTCTGTTCTGCATTATCTCGTCTGCTCAGCTTGCTGGAGAGGATTTTGATAAGGTAAACCAACAATGAAACTGAGCTTAAATTAAGATTTCTAGTATAATGAAACTCAATATTCACAGCTTCTATTCCACAGTTGAGATCCTGCACTCATTTTAATGCAATTAAACTGAGGTAGGGAAAATGCTGTGGAATACTGAATATTCTAACTGAATTGCTTTCAAAACCAAGAAAGCAAACCAACAGTGAAACTGAGATGACACTAAATGTTATCTCTGTATTAAATATAAATGCTTTCAAAGATCTGGCTTTTGCTACTACAGATAATATTGACTTTACAGACTACAAGCATTCTTAAGAAAGAAAAATGTTAAACATGGTGGTGCTATGAATCTCCTTTTATCTTGAGTTCAAAACCATATTTTTACATTGGAGTGGGGCACCTGATGCAGACTGACACTTTTTGGAATGTACATAGTATCTAGCAATTAACTTTGAGTTAACACAATAGGTAGTACTTATTCTAAATCATGTTTTGAGATTTAAAGGCTAAAAATGTTGACAGAATGAAACAAATATATACCACACAGTGGTATACATAGTGCATACACACCAAGCCCCTTTGTTACTATTTTTACCTTATTACTGATTTATGTTCAGCTTTATGATAAGCTGTAGAGCTTATCATTGACATGATTTAGCTCTGTTATTTTATTTTTCCTTACCATCCTGAAGAACAGCAGGTCTTGTACATTTAAAGATGCAAATAGAAACATTTACAAAGACGGTATATTTTTTTGTGTATATTTAATTTTGCTTATCTCCTGTGTGGTTGTTTGGTTCATCACACTCATATATTAGGATATAAAGGATTGAAATGTGAACTCGTCCTCTTATGTCTTGTTCTACTAACATGTAATTTAAGATTTCACACAGAAACTACCGTGGGCAGCTTCTCTCACAACAATTCCATTCTTTTGTAGAATAAATATTTGTAAGAAAACATGAAGATCAGATTTCAAAAATTGTACTAAACATATAAAAAATATGTCTCATTCCCTAAACAACAGTCTGATCCTAGTCTCTGGAGATGGTCCTAATGCAGTATATACTGCAATACATTTTCTTCATACACAGAGTTGACCAAACTATTTGGAAATTGAAAAGGAAAAATAGAAGTCAGGGAGCTTAGTATCAGTCATTAAATTACAGATGCTGCAGATTAGTCTGTGTAAGCAATATGTGTCCCATAGGGGAAAAACATAATATGAGAAAAACCTTTTCTTCTTCTGTAACAAACTTCTTTTACTGTACACTTTTTAAAACTCTTTAAACTTTTAGCTTGAATTCTGTTTTCCAGTGTGATGAGTAGAGCAATATAGTACCTCGGTGCAAATAAATTCATGTTTTATAGAATGCTTTTGCTTCTACAAAGATATTGGGTCAGTCCCACATGCTATAGCTTAATTTTTGCTCCAGTTAAATAATTTATTTCATGTTGTCCAAAACCTTGATGCATTTTTCCCCTGTTCTGTAGCCAAACTCACACCAATCCTGACTCTGATATACTTATTACTTGCAAGAGTTTGTCAATGGTGGATTTTTCTTTCAAACAGCATCATTAGGAATCTTGCATTCTAAATTAGAGTGTTCTGACAGTACTATAAAAGCATTCAATCATCAAATGTCATTCAGAATTATTCCTCTTACCTTATATTTCAAGTAGTTTTTTTCACATTTGTTGCCAAGCCTTCAGGAATCCTATTGTTCTCTAATTGAGGTTCCCTCTTGTGTATTCATTTACTCTTTATGGAGCATCGGAGAAGTGAAACAAACAAGCAAACAAACAAGCAAAGAAGAAGTAGAAACACGTTCTAAGACAGTCCAATTAAAGTATTAGAAGATTTGAGTTTCGTCTTCGCTGCAGGAGAGTAGAAAAACCAGACCTGAACAGTCTCAGAGTCTAATATATGTGAATTGGTAGTTTCTGTTTGGAAATACACTTCATGCTCAACAGAAACCCTGTTTTAAAAACTAGGATTTCTATTCCACAAAGCAGGGACATCTGTGTCATGGAAATCCATAACAAGAGTTGAGTCTGGTGTGAAACATCAGTGGACCAGCAATGCAGAATTGATGATTATAGAATAGGACTCAGTTCAGGGTGGCACAATGTAAAGGAAGCTTTACAGATAAATCTAGCTGATTGATTAGTGGACATTTTAACAGATTGTAAAGAAATTCTCAGTCACCTAAAGCTCAGTAGACTTCTTGATCTGAATGACTGCTACTTTAAAATGTTACTGAATAATGTGTTTTGCCTCAATGTGAAGGGTGGTAAAAATGCATCATTGAATGCATTTATCCTACTACTGTTTTCACACTGGAGAGCATAGGCAAAGAGGGTTGCATCATTGAGATTCATCTAACTTATGGTATTGTCCAGAATTATGATTCAAAATGTGTTTTCTTCATGTTTCTTTGTGTTTCATAGATTCAAAAAATCATAGAAAGGTTTGTGTTGGAAGGGACAAATATTATCTTGTTCCAAATTCCCTGCCATGGGCAGGGACTCCTTCCACTAGACCAAGTTGCTCAAAGCCTCTTTTAGTTACTACAAGGCTGCTATAATGTCTCCCTGGAGACTTTTTTCCTCTAGGCTGAACAACCTGTCAACCTCTCTTCATAGAAGATCTCCAGCCCTCTGATCCTCACTGTGGTCCTCCTCTAGACTTGCTCCAACAAGTTGGTGTCCTTCTCATATCCAGCCTCAGACCTGGATGCAGTACCCCGGGTGGGATCTATGAGGGCAGAGTACAGGAGGAGAAGCATCTCCCTTGACCAGCTGGTCACATGTCTTTTAATGTAGCCCAGGTTGTTTTTGGCTTTCTGGACTGCAAGTGCACCTTGTCAGCTTATGTTGAGCTTTTTTCACCAGCACACCCAAGTCTTTCACCTCATGTGACTGGTGTTTCACCTATATGTGACTGGTGTTTCTTCTCTCCTGCCCAATAAAATATATTTTGGCTGTAGATTCTGAACACTTGTTAAGTGCCCAAAAATTAGAACAATGCAAAAATGTTGAAAAGGTTTATATAATGTTTAATTTCTTACCTGAAGAATTAGAATTAGAATTCAATGAAAGAAACACAATTCAAGTTATTTACAAGAGTTTTTTAAAAATTAATTGGAATCTTTTTGCTGCCATCAAGATACCATTTTTATTTAAATAAGAAAGGGAAAAAAAGGGAGCTACATTACTGTTTAATATTTTTCAAAGTATTAGAGATAAAATCCCATTTACCATAAATATAGTAGAAGGTTGCTGCTATTTGGAAGCAAACTTTCTTTATGACACAAGAATCTGTTTTCAAAAATATATATAGACAAACTGTCTTTCTTAGAATAAATTTTGGTATATTTGCTTGCTATATTGTTGAACCAAAACAAGTAACATAATTAGCTGGTTTATTCACCTACGAAGCAGTTAACTAACAGTAATTTTAAAAAAAATGTATTTATCTCTGTACTGTTGCTCCAATCCCAAATTAACAAATGTTTCTCCAGATCTCCCACTAAGCTTTCAAAAGTAACTGATGGATCACCAAAAAGAATAGTACAACTCAGACTCTACAAGCAGCTGTCTGCAGTATGAACCTTTTATATAAGAACTGGAATTAATGGCCAGGATGGAGAAGAAGCCTTTATCATTATTCACATCAGAAATATAAATAGCAAGTTCTTGACACTTTTCTTCAAATCACATTACCCATTGGTACCTCTTTGTTCCATTTGGTTTTACATATACTCTGACAGAAAATAACTAGATGTCTTTAAAATTAGGTCTTCTTTACTTTCTCCTGATATTAGTAGAGCTTAATACAGAGAGCTTCTGTAAATATAAATTACGGAGCTACATGTGAAAAATAAATAAACTTAATTTTCATGTCTTTATGCTTTTACATACTGAATAACAACACTGTTTATAAGAATAGAGGAATAATAATGGATTTCATAGTGAAGGAGCATTTAAAAGAAATGGCTAAATCATGAGGAAGTCGAAGTTTACTTTGATGGAGAAAGTGTAATATGGAAAAAATGTAAGCTTATAAAAATAAAAAAGAATATAAATTGCATACAATTTAAAAGAATATAGAGGAAGTGGTTATGCACACAACACACACAAAAAGTCTAAATAAAACTTTACTATAAATCTCTTACATTTCAAACCCAGTGGTATAAATGGAGTAGAAAAAATGCATTGCAGATTTAATTTCTAGCCTCTATTGCTACAAATAGTTTCCGGGAATGATACAAACTAAATTACTTTGTCTTATTAGCTCCATCAACAAGTGTCTTAAGATTCAAACAGATGTTCCTGTTTTTTTCCCCACTGGTGTCAATACTCAGTATAACTTTGCCCAGAGGAGTAAGGGAACTAATAGAGTATATCTGTAGCATTAACTTGCTGAGAAATGGTCCATCTACACCAGAGATTTGCTTCAGGGAACACAGATTTTATTCAGATTCTTTCCCCATGGTGCCCATCATAGATATCCCAAACACCTATGAGTAACAGGAGTATAAATGGGATAAAGTATGTAATGGAGTGGTTTGTGTTGTAGATAATTTCCCAGAGACACAAAGCAAATTTTAAAAAGTTTATATGCATACATTTTTAATTACAAATTTTTACAGCTGAAACATATTGGATGGCAAGCAAATCAAGGTTTGCTTAATCCCCTGAGCCATCATAATCAAGGAGTAAAATCCTTTTTTTTTTTTCCTTGCTACACACATTTAAGTAATACAATAAAAAGTTCTTATTCCAATGATAAAACCTATTTTTATGGCTCTACTTTGTTATAATCACTCACTCTAAAAAAAAAAAAAAAGTTATCTTGATTTTCATCCACAAGTGGATGAAGAAGGGTGGCAACACATCAGTCATTAACTTGCAAAATTCAGAGAAATATACAAGTTTAGGAAGAATGGCTGCAAAAATGTAAGCAAGATACATGATAGAGTTCAAAAATAAAATATTTGTGTTTGCAACCTGTGGAATCTGGAGAATATGGATTTTCTTCTGAATGTTCTTTTACTTAATATGAACTGTGATTTGTTTTTTACCTGTAAGAGCCTACACAGTTTTGGATGGTTTTTTTCAGTGGGAAGGGGGAAGTTGTTTATTTTTGTAATTTTCACTGTGTTCCAGGATTTGCACAGATTTGTATATCTCCTGTATATCCTAATACTTAGAATGCTTGCACATAAACAGTAAACATAACAAATAAATATTTTTATCTTATTTACTGGAAATGTATAGGGCATCTTGCACATAAACAATAAACCTAATGAATAAACATTTATATCTTATTTACTGGAAATATGTAGGGCATCTTCACAGCAAGCTCATTACAGTCCATCTGCATCAAACACTTTCCATACCCTCAGTGGAGTTGACCTTTGTATGCCCAGGATTTCTGGATGTTTGGAAACTCTAAATATCCTTTAAGCAGATGGGTAAATGTTCAAAAATCCAAGGCAATGGAATACCATAATTCAACCTAAATGCAAATTCCTAGTGGCCAGTGAAGGTTTTAGAGAAATCTGAATGCACTCATGACATTTGATTTATGAAAATGCTTGATGTATTTATTAGCACAAGTTTGAAGAATTATATTTTTAAAGAATAACTAACCTGTATACAAAAAGGTGAGATGGAAATTTGATTAATAACTATGTATAGGGTAATGACCAGATAGTTTCTTTTCCAGAAAGCATTCTACTTCTTCAGTTCTTAAAAAACCCTAAATCTTTAATGATACATCTCTGGAAATTTATATGTCATAGGCAATTCTCTAGCTCAGAGTTCAAATAAGATTGTAGATGTGGCTAAAAATATGGGACACCTTCCTGAATTTTTAATAAAGTACTTTTTTTTATTATTTTCCTGTCAAAATCGTAATTTCTATTTATAAGTAACCCATGGTTTCTTCTAGAGGAGACTTAGAATGATGAACACCTGTTATAATTTTAATAATTTCTGAGATAATAGAAATAGATAGGATCCTACTAATATTGTTGTAAAACAATGACATGTATTAGAGGTTCTGTCCTTTTCTTCACAAATTAATAATCAAATGAGGAAAAGAGCCTCTGAGAAATGAAGAGACATTCTCTTGTGTTAATTTATTTTTTCCAGAAAACTCAAATAGTGCAAGTTTGGTTTGATGTAAATAAATATCTGGGAAATTATACAAAAAACCATAGTCCAGGCCTTAATATCTTAAGATATTCCAAACTGTTTTCTAACACTGATTATGAAGCTGACCTGGTTTAATCAGCCATTCAGCAGTTTTCTCAGTAACCTAAATCAAGGTCACACTGCAATTTTACAGTTTTACAATCTAACAATGACTTGAATCAGAGACAGCTGAGAGACACCAGGTGTTATGTCAGTGGACACAGAGAATTCCCAAAACACCAAACATCTAAATGCTGCAACATGGAAAGATCATGCGTCTAGACAGCTTGAGAGCCAAGGTGTCTTCCATGAAGAAGCCATATATTTCACATGAGGCACATGATTAACTTATACACTTTCAAGTTATAACAATCAGGCCCATACCTTGGTGGGTACTAAATTCTTAAGGGTGACCTATATTTGGTTCTGGACAAAACTGCTTTTTAGAGTGCCAGAACATTATCCCAAAATAGCAACTTCCAGGAACGCCCACACTTTCGATGAGTTATGGATCAGACACACTGCAATACTGGTAGAATCACTCGTTTTGAACTAATTTGGAAACAAGAAAACTCTGGCATGGACGGTTTCCAGAGATGTAAACCTTATTTCTCTGTGACCCTTCTCCTGTTCTTCAAGGTGACTGGAATGGTACTCCAGTACTGACTAGTAACACGTAACTCTGAAGGAAATATAATACTAAAAGAAGTGTAAGGGCATGCATGTCATATTAAAACAGGTCCTGCTAGTGTCAGTAGAATATATTTGTTTGAGTAAGCTCTTTATTTTAATCTGAACTTTCTGTATCACATGATGTGTCGTGTTGCTTCTTAGCCTACACACCCATTTGTGACTGAATTACTTGCAGTGTTTACAGAGCCATTGTACTGTCTACTCTTTTATATGGATCTGAATCATGGGTCATTTACCACCACCACTTGCGTCTCTTAGAACGCTTCCATCAGCGCTGCCTCCGTACAATCCTAAACATCCACTGGACTGACTATGTGACCAACACGTCTGTCCTTGAACAGGCAGCAGTTACGAGCATTGAGGCCATGCTGCTGAGAACTCAGCTGCATTGGGCAGGGCACGTCTCCAGGATGCAGGACCATCGCCTCCCTAAGATCGTGCTCTATGGGGAACTTGCCACTGGCTGCCGCAAGAGAGGAGGCCCGAAGAGGAGATACAAGGACTGCCTGAAACAATCCCTCAGCCTTGGCAATATTGACCACAACCATTGGTCTACCCTGGCCTCCAATCGGGAGGCCTGGAGACACACCATCTATAACGCTGCTGCTGCTTTTGAGAACACACACGGGATCACTCTCGAGGAGAAAAGACAACGCAGAAAGAATCGCATCTCATCTATATCACTTGGGGAGTCTTTCTGCTGTACCTTCTGCAACTGGAGTTGTCTATCTCGCATTGGCCTCTTTAGCCATCAGCGCGCCTGTAGCAAGCATGGGTAGAGCCCTTCTCAAATCTTCGTTCACAAAGCCTAGCCATGACTTGCAGGCAATCTTTTATTCTTGTGTGAGGCAGATTGGAACAGTTTCTCTAGTCTGAGAACTTCAAGGACAGCAGGAAAAAAAGCAGTTTTTAACAGATGAAATCCATAATTACATCAGGGATTCTGCGTAAAATCTATGTTATGCTCTAAGCATGTTACTGGCAGTTGTGGAGTGTCTACAACAAACAAGACAGTTTAGAAGGTAGTACCATTCTTGTTTTCCTGCTCTCTTTCCTCTGAAGTCTAACCTGGCTTTAACAAGTAGGGCCTATGCTGGGAGACAGTAGTGAGCATTCCATATCAAGGCAATGAATAAATCCTGAGGGAAGCTAAGGAACATATGTGAAAGCAATTGCTGTGACTCCATCTGAAAGGTTACAGAATTCATTCCCCTAACACCCTGTCATAGCCTGATCTGCTGACTAACATAGAAACAAGCATGGGACTAGGTTGCTTGCTTCCATGTCCGCCACTTTTTGCCTTATGCTTTCCACCCTTTCTGAGCACATCAAAGCCTTGGAGTTTGTGACAGCACTTCACTTGAGGCAGTTGCTGCTAGGAGGCTCTCTCCTGTACTCATGACTTGGTAAGACTGTATATGCGATATCTTTACTCTGTGCAAAAAATATTTTCTCCACGTCATCTGACAAAACAAATCTCAAATTAAATGCATAATTAAAAATATTTATGTTGAGAAAAATATCAGTTTAACTACACACAACATTTTCCTGGGCTGTGACTGCAAATCTTGAGCTAGGAGCAACTTGTTTGTTTTCTTCTACTTTGTCAAAATAAAAGACAAAATTTCATGATATCTGTTATTCTAGGAAAAAATTCAATCCATTAAATTAATGATGGAGATTTTTCTTGCTATTTTGAGCCAATAGGCTGTTAAACCCAGTGGAAAAACTCTTTCCACATGTATCCACATGTAAATCTCTTGCATTAGTGCAATTAGACACTGGTAAAACTTCAGAAACATCTATTATTTTTAGAAACTCAAATTTAGAAAAATGGTTACTGGTCAGCCTTTCTATTTAACTCTTCTTGAAGAAAATGAACTTTGTTACTGGATGTTACACAATGGTGGAAAATGTCTTTTTGACACAGCCTACAGTCTCCTTGAAGATTGCAGAGAATTTAATTTAAAAAGCAGTCTGAAAAAGCAATTTTTGAGGACAAAAAAATCTTAATTCAGTTAAGAAGTTCTGGTAATTTTTGAATTAAGTCCTTTTTTTTTCTTTAATCTTCAATTAAAAGTCACTCTTTTCTAGTTTTCTGTGAGATCTGCTTCATTTAAAGCATAGAATTGCAATAGTAGGGACAATGCAGACTACAAAAAGAGGCAAAATAGTTGACCTATTACTAACCTTAAAGTTTCAATTTTTTCATTCTCAAACAGAATATGAAAATAAAGGTATGCTTAGCATTCCTAATTACAAGAAGGCAGGTATGTTAAATTAAAACAGAAAGAGAGCGTTATTCAAACACTTTGAGCAGTCTCAGATTTCTAAGCAGTATTCACTAGTCAGTGAATATTACTCTTTGCATCTGGCCATCTCTCTGGTATCTTACTTTGGGGCCACCGAAACCAGAGCTTTGAAAGTCACTACTCAGAGATGAAAAGGTAAGGCAAATAGATAAGGCAAATATAAAGAAAATGCTTGTGTACTCACGAACTGTTTTAAGGAAGATTTATTTGTAATCAGCTTACTGTTTTCTTATTTACACTTCTTAACCTTGTGTTCTTCTTTCATATTCATAAAACATTCAATTTTAGGTACATCATTGTGATATGATGTTCTTTTCACAAATGTCATGACATTTGTCCTCCAGGCTGATTTCTATTCTCTTCCCTCATCAGCATTTCTGCTTGGAGGCTGTCCATGCTCTTCTCCTTATTCCTGTGCCAATTCATGACACCTGGCCACAATAACCTTTCAAATGGTTTAGGACATGGAATTCCCTTGGTTTGGGATAATTTCAATATGCAGTTAAAGTTATGTATGTTTGGACAGATGCTCAGGTGTTTCATGAGGCTCTATTCTCATTTATAATTTAAAAATCCCTTACCAAATAAGATAATATTTATTCAGATTTGATTCTTCAAGAAACATAGGAACAATTATGCAGAAGGAGACACACAGGCAGAGATACAGAGAGATGTCAGGGCAGTAGGGACACCAGAGAAAGAAAACACTGAGGAAAAGCAAAATAGCTACCCAGAGCAAGGCAGGAGGGAAAGCAGCCACCCCAGAACAGACAGGCTGAGGAGGAAACATGACTGCAAAGGGACTGCAGCTGATACAGGAACCCACATCACAGCAATAGACTAGAACCTGCAGTACATCAAACTCAACTCCTGGACTACCTCTCCCCTTACCAAAGGGACCAGATATAAAACATGGGCTGGGGAACTGGACACAAGGAAGTGGAGAGGAAAGGTGTTTTTTCCTAGATATTTGTTTATTTGATTTTTATTTAATTTTCAGAATTGGAACCCAAAACTTTGCTAATGGACAATTAATTAAATTGATTGAAATTCCCTACTTGAAATAATTTTTAGTCTCAGAAAAGGTCTTCAGTCTTTTTAAAATAAAGTGTGTAAAACTTTGGAAACTGATGTAATGCTTTCCTTTCTGTGGGAAGTTTCTTTACGAATTATGATAATATCCTATTTATTAGCAATTATACAGTTAATATATTGATGAATTTAGAACAAATGGATAAAATGCATAAAAGTAGGATCATTAGATCATTTTTTAAGATCGTTTGTGTAATTGATATAAATGGATTCATTGACTATAATCCATAATTAAACATGATTTTCATTTTTTAGCAAATTACATTTTTAATGTATAATACCCCTTCATTTTCATCTCATAGCTAGCATTTATTTCTACAAATGATAAACCTTCTCTTTCAATGTGTGAATTATCATTGAGTATGTAAAAATAAATCCGTTAATGAATTAACAAGACTTTTAAAATCAGACAGTCAATCTCAAAGATATTAAAGTGTTGGTCAGAGTGTACTTTTTCCACAAATATACCTTTTAGTAACATGACAGACTCCCCAATAAATTTGGCCAGTGACTTCACAGAATCATACAATCACAGAATATGCCAATTTGGAAGGGGACCACAAGGATCATCACAGTCCAACTCCAGGCCCTGCTCAGGACCATCCCCAAGAGTCACACAGTGTGCTCGAGAGTATCTTCCAAACACCTCTTGAACTCTATCAGGCTTGATGCTGTGACCACTTCCCTCAGGAGCCTGTTCCAGTGCCCAGCCACCCTCTAAGTAGAGAAGCTCTCTCTAATATACAACTTAAAACTCCCCTGACACAACTTCAGCGCGGTACCTTGGGCTCTGTTACTGGTCACCACAGAATGAAAGCAGATTCTTTTTACTATAACTTGTATTTGTCACGTGTTTACTCTATTGTCCTGTATTTACATCATAAGCAGATGCCTTCAGATAACTTTTCTGTAATTAGATGAGGTTTTTCTAATGTGCTTAACCTGTTCATTCCTCTATCTGTTTACTTTTGGATCTTTTTCAAATACAGACTTACTGTTGTATTTCTGGATATGCAAGTCTCCTTCTGCACCACTATTTTATTATCTACTGACTAATTCAAAGTTCTAGCCCTAAAAAACATTTTTACATATATTTTCTGAGGTAAAAAGAAAAATTATCAACAGATTATAAAAATAATGTCTGCTCTGTAAGACATTGATAAATAAGAGGTGTTTCATGTGAATAAGCCTTATGATAAATGTTTTCAGATAGGGGTCAAGAAGGCTCTTGATTAAAGTCAATAAAGCAGAATGATGCCTGGGAAATACTGTTTAAGGTCATTGGAACAACAACCTAGACAGTCAAGAGCATATTTCAACCCCAAATTTATCATAGCCTGCTGAAGAGTTCTCCCTACAGTTAATTTTGTATTTAGTGTCTGGAGTTGATTTATATACAGACTACTGTAGAGTTTTCTAACAAATATTTTATATTTATGTTCTTCTTAAGAGTGATTAGAGGTGAACATCTGTGCCCTACACAAATTATGTCATTATGAAATTAACTTTCAAAAGTTCATAAGGAGATATGGTAGTTGCAACAGCTTGTTTATTTGTAACAATGTGGTGACCCAGATACCTGACAGGCTAGATTTGTTTACCTTTCTTGTTCTTGGCATGTGTGTCAAACAGTACATAAGAAAATGTATACAGAAATATGTCAAACTATAGGTAGTAGACACAATAAACCTAAATTTTCATCTGTGTTAAGATATATAAGGTGAATGTAGTATCTAATACTTCAGATGTACTGCTAAATTTTTAAGAAAACCAGACTACATGCACAAAATCCTATGTAATTTGATAGTTTTACCATATGTATAATTGAAAAATGAGATATTTATTCACTATATTTAATCAGATGGATCAAGGCTAGCATATGCTTGTCCCATTCAGCTTTGTAGTTTGACAAAACAAAAATTTGATAGTCATTTACTAGCAGCTTCCCGTTATCATAGAATGGCTTCACATATGAAGTATGAGACTTAAGATAAAGTATCTATCTGTATTACTTTAGATAAGGTTGATTATAGAATGCTCTGCTTCTGGGAGTCATCTGAATTAGGCTTTATCTGCATGGTGTCTGTCACAACACTGCAGTTTTCAAGACAGAGAAATAAAGATAACTGTGGAGCAAAGTTAAGGTAAAAATCCTTGCGATATTATGGACCTTTCAAAATAATTTTGTTTGTAAGTTTCTGCACTCAAATGATCTCATTAAACACCAGTTTTCTGTCTTTATAACTTCCATTAGAAGGCTTATTCATTGGTAACTATGCCTATTCTTAATATTGTCATATAATAATTCAGCAATTTTTTTAGTGGCATGTGCATTTGAAATTAGTATTAATTATAGTAAACAACTAGGAAGAGAGAAATGTCAGAAATATTCAGTAGAATCACAGAATGGCTTGGGTTGGAAGGGATATTAAAGACCATCAAGTTCCAATCTCCAGTTTTCCAGCACAAGTTTGTCAAGTTCCCCCTGGATGGCATCCCAGCCTTCTGTTATGTCAACTTGTGTTGTCTGCAGACTTGCTGAAGATGCACTCAATCCCAGTGTCTGTGTCATTGATGAAGATATTGAAGAGCACCAGTCCCATGACAGAGCCCTGAGGCACGTTGCTCATCACTGACCTTCAAATGGACATAGGGCCATTGTCCACAAAGTCAGCATAGACTTCTCCTTTAAGCACTGATAAGGAAAAACCCCATGAAAATAACAACAAAACAACAATAACAAAATAACAGCAAAAAAACATGCTAAACACCTTCCCCCCCCCCAATTTTAAAAAAGCCATCTGTTTTTGTGTATTTTTAGTCTTTTACATGACTATGGCATTCCATTTTTTTTCTGTTGTATCCATTGCATAGGTAGAGTGCAATTAGAACAAAAGAAACACTAAAATATGTTTTGAGACTGAACTCAGGAATAGTTATAATCTGATTAATACAAACAAACCCAGTGTGATCAGTGTGAAAAATTAAAATTTTTGGTAACTTCCAATAATTTTAGAGAGAAAATATTTTACAAACATTTACCTTTCAACTTGCATGAATATTTGTGCCATCACATTTCATATATGTGAATATGTGTTTGTGTGTATATATATATATATATGTATTTAATTTCTAAGGCATCAATGGCACAATGTATAACAATTCAAGACAGCTGCTTATATTTCCAAAACCTCTGAATTAAATATTTGATAAGATGCAATAATTTTTACAGGAAAAGGATATTCTACTGGATGTTTCTTTTAATTTTACTGTTAGTATTTCAGTTTGAATGTAACACTTTTTGCAAGATATGAATATTATGGAAAGTTTCTTAGGGTTAAATAATTAAAAATGTTTTAAAAATATATATTTCAAATTAATTACAATATCAGAATTGGATTCAAATGCAAAATAGATTTTTTTGTGTGCTGCACCACTCCCAGAAATAAAATGTCTTTCAGTCATTGCATGTTTTGTTATATTTGTTATGTTATTATTCTTGAAAGTTAACTACTGAATTTTGTTTATGCAAAATGCAAATACATTTTTGAAAATGTGATTTTCCTCTAGATATCTTGGTATTCGACACGGGAGACTTTATGTCCTAAAAAAATCAAGCCTGTTAACTATCCATAAGATGCACACGGCAAAGCCTTTACATTAGAGAACATAGTTCAACTTCTGTGGAATTATATTTTAAGTAGTTTTTATTTGCATATGTTAAATCCTTCCCCAATCTACTATTATTGTCAAATGAGATGAGATGATCCACAAAAATGAATAATCATAATTAACTGACTAAGAAGCACGCCTCACTTCCCTTTCCTTACCCTGTTATCGATGTCACTATCAGCTCTCTGCACATGGAGACTATTATTGTAACTGTCATAGAATTAAATGAAATCCATCCAGCAACATCTGGCTCCTCAGAAGAAAATATGAATAATTTCGCCAGCTTTCCCCATCTCTGCCCGCTTGTTCTAATTATGATGTAATGGAGGACATCAGCAGGCTGTGGACTTGGTGATTAACCCACGGCAGATGAGAAATAGGCCTAGTGAGATGAACAAGGCACACAGATCAGCTCAATCAATTATCTTTTTTCTCAAGGCTCTCAGATACAGCAGTGACCTTGTGATGGGAAACAGTAAGTTACACTTGAACCCATTTAGGAGGTCAGATATTTCACAATACATTACGGGAGCTAAATTCTTGTTTTTCAATTCAGTTACACAAAAGGGAGTATTAGAGATGTATATATAATATACAAACTCTCTCTATATATGTATATATACAAACATATACATACACAAAACTTTGCAAATCTTTATGTTTCTAATACAGGTTACTTTAGCTTGTCCACTTTCTCTTTTCATCAATTAGAATATACAGCCTTTCCTCCTTTATTTGGTTCCTATTCTCATCAAGAATCCGTCTGCAGGAATTGAAATAGTATGGAAAATGACATGACAGTATAGTGACTGGGAGAAAAAAAAACAAGCTAAAACCCTTCAAATGTTATTTCCAGTCTTCATATATAAAGCATACTCACTTATAATGCCTTGTGTTCTATAGACGGTGGAGTCCATTTAATTCAGATTGCAGACCCATCCAGTTCCTTGCCTGAAATGTTATCACTATAGAGCAATTTGACTAATGGTCCTAGATTTATTCTGGTAGCATTCTATGCTACCTACACTAAAACAAGCAATTCAGTGCAGTCAGACACTCATCCACATTGTCGTATTTGGCATCATTAGCAGAAAATTTGTGCTATCAAAGCAGATAGAATGGGAAATATACATCCTAACATAGTTTCCTATACTGCTTATTTTAAAGACAAAGTAAGAACCATTGATCACAATAAAGACAAAGAGTAAACAAGGGGAATGAATTCGAGTCACTGAAATGAATGATTTTTAAGAGAAGTAAAAATACCAGTTGTATTCAGTGAATCTTTGGTGGAAAAAAAAACCTACTCAAATATTTCTATTATGAGAAGGGCTCTTTCTGCTACTTCGAGACAATGTAATCGTTCAATCTAATTATTAGAGGGTAATAAATGCCATAGGACTTAGCAATTCTGTAGTGCCAGATGCTGCTGCAACAAATTTTGTTAGTTTAAATAGTGACTTGTGACTTGAAAAATACTTGTAAACACAGTGATGAACTTTGCTTTCATTTACTTATTTATTTTTATTGACTTGATTTTTTTTTTTTTTTGGTCATCCGTATGGGAAGGTAACCTTTACTGGAACAAAAATCTTCTCTTCAGGTTTTAGTGTTCCTACATGAAGTCATGCTTTTTATTTGCTCCTGTATGTATGAGGTCCATTGCAAGCTGGCTAGATTAAGAAAGGGTATCTATTACATGCAAGTGAGGAGCTACCACAACAATATTCTCAGCTCCTGGTAAGAAATCCAATATCCAGTGTAGGTGACAAAATTCAAAATTTAAAAATATAATTTAACAACCCCCCTAAATGACTACTGACATAAAGCTACTTGTGGAATGATGGATAGGGTTAAATCTAGAGGATATTCAGAATTCTAGGGTAAAAAGAAACTGCAACCCTCTCAGTGGACTGAGGTCAACATGCTCCCCAGTACAACAATAAACATCTGCTCAAAGGAACAAAATGGAGTGTGGAACGAAATAGAGACTAGGTGGACCCTCTCTGTTCAAATCCCAGCAGAATGGGAGAACACTGTGGTACTGAGACCATACAGTACCTGTCTGCCAAGGGAGAACCAAGGTGCTCTGCTGCTGAAGCCAACAACCATGTTGAACCCCCTCCTCAGGTGTCAAGCTGTGATCATCCCCCCCTCCCATTAGGTACACCAATCAGAAATAAAAAGTATTTATGACTAGAGACACTCAAACTCCACCTGAACATAAAGAAAACAGTATAAAAGTAATTTGGGATAGAGAGAAAGTGGGAGGAGACCTCCACTGAAACTGCTAGGGTCATTTGACAGGCTGAGTCCATCTTCTCCCCCAGCAAAGGGATGCTTTGGGTGAGAAATATACACTACACGCATTAAATTCTTCTTTTAGGACTAGAGTTTTTGCTTTTGCTTATCCCATAGCATATTAGTAGATTGCCTTGTATTAGAGATTGTGCTTCCTTAATATATGTATCAGTAGATTGCTTTAAACATATTTTTGCAGTAGGCGCTATCACCAACAACTTTTGAATCATTAATCTGTCACAATTTGTATTAATAAAAAGTGCTATTCTGTAAACTGTTAAAGTGAGTCTTTGCAGTTGGTGGCAGTGGATAACACCTTGGCAGAACCCACTGAAGGGTTCTCTCTCTGTTGAGCCCCTCCTAAAAGGGTACTTAAAGCACTCTCCGACCTTGTGAATCTCTTGGTGAATGGTCTCATTATAAGTTGCTGACAGACGGTGGGACATCAGGGTCTTGTCGTTCCTTTTTTCGCCAACAGGCAAAAATCTAAACTCCCATCTTTCACGTGACATTACCCAAGAGCATTACACTAAGGACAGGTATATATTTTAAATTCTGTCTTTTTTCTGTAGAGGATACTTAAGACCAGGTTGCATTTTCATCTCAGTCTTAGAAAAAATAATCAAACAAACAAAAACCCCCCCAAAACCACCAAAAAACCCCAAACCAAACAAAAAAACCCAACCCCCCCCCAAAAAAAAAAAACAAAACCCAAAAAACAAAAGAACAAAAACCACATCACCACCACTAAAACACAAACCAAACAAACCAACAGCCAACCAACCAAACTCAGACTTTAAAATTTATCATTATTAACCAAAAATTATTTGAACAAAAAAAGCCCTATGCTTGAATCAACAAATATCCTTGAATTTGTTGAAAATTTCATTTTCACTGCCAGCTACCACTTCCAAGTAGTCAAGCTACCTCAGAAATCTGAGCAGACCATAGATTAAGTGCTTCTGCCACCCTACTGCCTCTTGACTACAATGAAGTTCGGAAATTTCAAGGGACTGAGAAACTGTGGCTGTTCAAGAATAACACAGATAAACTGCTGTTAGCTTCCATGAAGGCTATTAGCCTTCATATCACTGAAGCAGTTTGCATTTCATTTACTTCAGCTGCAATGGGAACAAGAGTAACCTGAGAAAGGCCATTGCATCTGTACTCTTATAGCCAGACAGTAAGACCTTCGGAGGTTTTCCCCTAATGGCCCTCTTGAAAACTTGGGGAATGAAATTCCTGAAGAAAAATATAAAGTTGTCCTACAAAAATGCAAGGATTTTTTTCTTGACAAGTAATATCTAAAATCAGGAATATTTATTTTCCTTCTACTATTGTTTTGTAACATTTTCACCAATTTGAGACATTTAAATTACAGTTATGTTTCACTTGAAAAGCTTTACTTATGAATTCTTTTTTTCGTATTTATCAGAAGAGGATATCAGCATACTTTATCATCCTTATTGTCAAGTCAGCATTTCTTCAATAAAAAGAGTTCTAATAACTGTCTGAAAGAATAAATGCAAATGCATGTGTGACGTTATTTTCTAGGAACATTACACTTATTTTGTAATATAAGTTTCAGGTGGGAAGATAGCGGTCCTTTGGTGGGTTGACTCATAAGAAAATTTAAAATTAAAAAGTAATGAATAGTCAAAAATATAACTCGATGATACCCAGAAATTACATCTGAAAACATTCTCACTTCTTAATGTAAGAATCATGAGAAAACTCTCCAAATATTGTACTTTCAATATAAACGTGTGAAGAGGGGTTGAATTTTTTAATGCTCTATTTTCTGCTCTGTTTTTTAAAGTAATATAATAGGGGATGGATCAGGTAATCATAGTTTCAGTGAAAGTGAAAAACATGGCAAGAGTTTTTCCATGAAGAGACTTTCTGGAAAAAAGACAATATTTTTTTGTCTTTCTCAGTTTTTCCTAGCTACACAACAAAAAAAAAGTCTCACAAAACTTAATATGAGTTTTTAGTTGAGAAAGGCACAGCTTGAGTATGTTGAGAAGCTCTTATATTGGATTGACAATATGGTTTTCTGTTTTGCCATCACAAGTTTTTTCTCATTTTTTAGTGAAAAGACCTGCTGTTTACTTCCCACATATAGCAAGTGTTATGTCCCCCTAGGCTGTAATATTAAACATCCTGACATGCACTTGTTTCAGTTCCCTTGATGGTGTTTTAGACTGAAATGGGTTTATTGGGTTTCTTCCAAACTTCAGTAACATAAAGTCTTTAAGTCTTTTCCACATGCTGTATAATTAACATCTAAATTTTTTAAAGGATGGATAGGTGGTCAAAATTGGAATTTTTTATCAAAAACAATAGAACATTGTTTAAGATTTAATAAAATAGTGTCACCAGTGTCAACACATCCCTTATTAAATGAACTTTGCTATTTAATCTGCTGAAGAAAGTAATATATTAATAAAGCAGTGATCTTTTCAGGAATGGCAAAGCCCTTCAAAATCTGAAAGTGTATTTGTTTAATTTTATTTATATTATTTGTATTGTATTACCTTATTCAATGCAAAAAGTGTGAGTTGGATCCACCAAGAGCAAAAGCTCAGGGAAAAAACCCAAACCTTTGAGTTGAATGATAGAGAATTTTATTTAATAAAAAGTTTTAATTTTGATAACTTATGAAAAGGATGATGCATCCCTCCCCTTCACCTCAGCTGCCTCTTAGCACATACAATGTTAAAAGCAACAACAGGAAAATAAGATGTATCCTCCAAGGACTTATGTGAGGCTAATGTTATTTAGCCAGCCTGGGTGCTATTCACTCTTCTTAGTCTTTAGCGGCCCTGAGTGCCAAGACAAGTCACCTGGAGTCAGATGAGCTCTCCATGTTTACATAATTCTGCAAGTATCACCACTCATTGAGGTCAGGTAAATCTATTTTTTCAGCTAAAGATGGCCCTTTAACTTAGAGCTGAGCATCATGTACTACTTACATACGTTCTTACTGCAGTCTCCTCCCATTCCCAGTATTTATTTCCACAGCCTTCCATAAATGCCGTAGCAGAGTATCCTTGCGTCAGCTGTATAGTCTTTAGGAATAAGATACAGAAAATATGTATATTCCCAATAAATATACAAATCTTGATGTTTTCCAGAGATGTGAATGTCAGAATCTTGATGGGTTAGGTATAAACAGGGACAGAGATTTCTCAATAAGTTTAAAGAGCTGTCCACTTCCATCATAGCTTCATCTAAGGCTACATGTAGGTCATAGTAGGTCATAGTTTCACTTCCAAATAAACTAATATAGAGTTGTGAAAACTTCCATTGCTTCTACAGCAGCAACCATAACAGATGGTGCCTAGTTTTTTGAAGTTTATGAACTGCCTGCTACTTCCCTTATAAAAGGCATTGACTACAGGAGAAAGTAATGTTTTCTTTTACACTTGTGTGGTCTGCTGCAGTGGTACTAGCAGTATGTTCTGAAAAAAGTAAGCACCAGTTCAGAGTAAATTTATGCTTAGGGAGAGAAAATGTTACAGGACAAGGTAATGCCAACCAAAAAGAGCAAGAACAGAGTTCGCATGTGCCAAAACTGAGTTCTAAGAGCAAAAACACAGACTGACCTCCAGCGTAACTCAAAGTCATGCATTTGTTTATAAGTTCTTTTATGCCTGTTCAGTTCTTACTCTGGATTCTCTCTGATATCTTACTTTTTGTTTTAAATAAAAAATAATAGATTTTCTTGGTTTGGAGTTTGTGTTTGTGTGTGTATATGAGGTGAACTCTAAAAGGAAAAGGTACAGAAAGATCTACTTCACAATATGACCAACTCCGATTTAATTTAATAATGAAACCATTATTATTTACTCCCTCACAATTGGTTTGTTCACATGATATTTATGGACTTAAAACTTTTGCAAATTCACAAAAAACATGCTCATCAAATATGTCAGAAAAAAAACAAACAGCAGTGGGCAGTCAGACGCTGATAAAACTCAGTGATTAATATATAGATGTAATAATCTGTAGTACAGATGAACTAAAATGGCCCTCATTCAGGTGTCACTATTTGCTAAAATACTCCTTCTGTATATTCGATCTACTTTAGTAAAGGGATATACTGCAGTATTTACAAACCCAGGTCTTTTCTTTGTTGATTTCCTCAACTCACCTTATGGAGTACTCTAAAATACAGCTGCAGGTAGCGAATGTTATTAGGCTGCTGTGTGTATACATATACACTTGGATATTATCATTCTAGGTTACTGTCCCAGATCACTCTTGTAGCTAGATATCATTTATAATTCTAGCTTTTTGTTCCATTACCAGAGCCCTGCTACTATTTACTGAAAACACTGCACCTCCACCTCAGTGCCAGGGCCTTGGTCTGCTAAAATAAAAGGATAAATAGTTAAGATTTTCACCAGTTATTCAGGTATAATAACAGTCTTTCAAAGAGGAGTGTTACATCTAGTGTTAGTCCCATTATTTTAGTGGTTCATTAATTTATTTTTATTACTTTTTTCAGATAAATTGATATTATTTCTTAAAAATAATTTTTAAAAGGGATTTCCCCATTTATTTTTAAGCCATCTGCCCACTCACTGCTCATTTCCCTATGTTCTGATGCTTCTGTCACTCATTTGTCACTTTTTGCTAACTCTTCAAAAATCACTATCCTTTTCTTTAATACAGATTTGTGGGTTGTTAATGCAGCTGCTGTCTTCAAGGCTATGAATATTCATATACAGCTCTGGAATCTCAAGGAGATAAATGTAGTTTAGTAAAAATCACATTTCAACTTTGTTGTGACCTCATCTGTATGTTGGAATTATCACTGAATAACTTAACCTGGTACCCCTGGATTTCATTGGGCAATTCTGTTATAGTGTTAAAGCTCCAACTGAGATCACTATGTGATGCTCTAATACAGTTTGTGATGTGTTTCTGAGTTGTGTCGCTGTTTTATTACTAAAAAATAATTATTGCTAAGTATTGAAAAAGCAAGACTGAAAAAAAAATAAACTAGACTAGTGTTTGGTCAACTAGTTATGAAGTTCCTATAGATGCCACAGACAAAATTGTCAATTTATATTTCACTAAAATGACATTCAGAAATATTTTTGAAATATCTAATTGGCTTGCTTGATTACCCCGTTATTGACTATTGTAAAATCATCATGGAATTAAAACACGACCAAGCTGCATATGTGAGTATTGCTTCTTTGTCCTAACACAAATGACTCATCTGTGATAACTTCCTTGGAGGAGACATCAGGACAAAATCACACAGATGGCCTGAAGATATTAATCTCTCTGATGGCCATAATGGATCCACCTGTGCTTAGAAGCTGTCAAAGACTCTTGAAATGTCCTGTGATCAAGTATTAATCATCCAGTGAAGAACTCCCCACCCCAGAGGAGGTACCAGAGGTGTTCCCACCTACCCTGAGGCCAATAAAAGACCACACTGTGGCTTCACTAAGCAGATTGAGGGTCCTTCTCTAGCTCCTTGGGGTTTTTACCACTTGTTAGGTCCAGAGGAGTACCAGAACTTCAACAGGACTACAACTGCAACTCTTAACAAGACCATGATCATTACTTTGACAGAACTGTTACCATCATCTGGACTAACAGGTTTTATTTCCTTTGGCTTTGGAGCCAGGGAGGGGGGCATGTGGTGCTCAGCACAGTGGTTGACAAACACCATTCTGTTCTTGTCATGGGGTGTTGTGTTTTACATCTGTTTTTGTGGATTAAAATCAGGTTTTCTCTGTATCACTGTATTTATTGTAATTTTTTTAGTAAATTATAACTCTGAATTGTAATCTCTCTTGAGCTGAATTCATTTCTCCCTCCAGTTTACTTTTAAACCAGCACAGCATCTGTAGAAGGTGCTTTAAAGTAAAATGGAAAATTGTAATTGAGGATAGCAGGCCACAAGAAGATTGTAGAACAATATGAAATGCAGCAGTAGTACAATGAATCAGATATTAACATTGTTTAAGAAGGATGTTAAGGTCCTTGAATGAGTCTAGGGTAGGCAAAAAAAAGCTGATGAAAGTGCTAGAAGACATGTCCTATGAGGAGCAGCTGAGGGCTTGTCTAGTTTGGAGAAAAGGAGGCTGAGTGGTGACCTCGTTGCTTCCTACATCTCCCTGAGGAGGAAGAGTGGATCCTTTCTCAGTGGCGTCCAGTGCTCATCACTCAAAGACCATATTCCAAAATACTGTTGGAAAGACTACCTTTTAGTATCAAATGCAAAGGGAAAAATATTAAAAGGTTAACTGCAAGCTCCTCAGTAAGAGGATTGCTTGTTTACACTCCAGTCCTTGCTGGTTCAGTATTCATATTTTATGGTTGAATGATTCAATGATATTAAGGTTTTATGTATTCCACTCAAAGTGGTAAAGCATATGCTCCTTCACACAAGACTGTATTGCAGCCAATAGAATCTATGAGTCTTCTATAATTAACTTCGAAATGAATCATCAGAAATCAGAGCTACTTCAGTGTTTCTGTCTCTGGATATCAGTGAGAGAAGATTTTTAGCTAGGCCACCTTCCACAGTTCCTACAAAACAGGTTTTGTATGAATTCAGAATTTATTTATTAGTGGTCACTGGGCTGACGAGAAAGCCGGTACCCTGGAATGCACTGCATTGTGCAGATAAATTTTAAAGCAGATGAGGAGACTTAGAAGTCTACTGAAAGTCTTAGTATTGTAATCTTGGGTATTTTTAAAATTCTATTTATATGGCCTTACAATACTTTGACTGTACTAAATGGATATAAATAATACATACTCATAATAGTAGAATCTGTATTTGTGTAAAAGCACTAAGGCCTTTCATAACTAGACTTTATCCTGAACTGTGTAACACCTCTCTCTACTTGATCCTTCAATGATTCATGCAAGATTTTGTAAAAGTGCAGAATTCGTTATGAAATATTAAACTAACCTGTAGCCCTGGAGATTTAGTTTATTTGGTTTACCATCTTATGGTGAACACATAGAATAATTCCAAAATCTTACTGTTAATAAAAAGTTGAATTGGCATTTTGATTTAACGTGTCATTATATGTATTCTTTCTTTTATTATTTCAATATATTTTTTATTTTTCATAACTTTTCATTCAAAAATTTTTCATTAAATAACATTCAAGTCTTCTAACTCTAATTTATTTTCTCTGCGATATATTTCTGTGTGATGCCACATTTAATGCTCTTCAGTAGAACCAATGCTTGATTATTTTTTCAAAGTTGCTTGAATAATAAATTTTTAAAACATGTTCCGAGTTGCACATAGGTGAAACTGGTAAATGTTAGCACACCATTCTGTGATCCAAAAATAGAAGCACCACAAAGAGTAACTGACAATCTTTCCTTGCAATGGAATGTCACATACCATCACACTCTAAAACTATTTCTGTACATAAAAATGCAGCATGTTTTCTGGAATATTAAATGAATAAAACAAAATTATTAGATTTTTTTGTTTCCTTATGCAAAGTACTTATGCTTTATTTCCATGGCAACAATTCAGCACTTTTAAAGGAAACACTGTAAACAAAATATGTCAAGTGAAGTACTCAAGAATATAACTGCTCATTTACAGTCAACCTCAAATTGCAACCATTCAGCATCATTCTCATTCAAATGAAAGTCAGCTCAAAAGCAGGTATTTCCCTGGTGCTACATTGCTGAAATGTATATGATGTAAAACTTCTAGCCACCAACCTGTTTGAGTCTTTTCAGTCACACAAAGGATTTGCTTAAGCCATTTCTTACTGTTTACTGAAATTATAAGTCTGTTATTGGGGAATGCGTCTCTTCAAAGACATTTCTCTCTTAAATTGTTAAACATAAATACAAAACTAGCCAAAGAAAATAACTTCTTATTAATCTGTTAATTAAGCTATATTAATTTTTCAGGGAGAATGATAAGTATAAAGTTATTAATTAAAAATTATGTACATTATATTCTTAGGTGATATTTCAGATGATAAGCATTTAAGTAAATGAGTAATAATGCTAAGTGATTTCCAACAATTTTTACATAAAGGCTTAATACTTCTTTTGCTATGATCAATGCAAAAATAACAACTCATTTCAGAAGGAATGCGATTAACCTAATATGTGTATTACTAGAAGAGAAAATGCTTCTGTATCAGCAGTTAGGACATTATATCATCCAATATTCCTAAGTTCGGTAATATTTTTTGCAAAATCATTTATACTTACCCTGTGTTGTTTCACTATCTTATATGTTACAGTATTTAAGACTGTCATCCTCTTCAAATCCTGTTCAAAAATGAGGAAAAGGGTAAAATCAGACATTCATCAGAAACTGAAACACAAGCATTGATAGAAATTTGTATAAAATTGACTCAGTTTCATAAATAACTAAATCTTGGAAGTGTAAATCCTAGTATAGTCTGTTTTTCATTACTACACAAACTCTTACTAGCTTTACATGTAGGAAATATTCTTTATTGAATGCTTTGCCATGTGTGTGACAATTAACACATTTCTTCATGCATTATTAATTTTAGGAGCTATCAAGACATTATAGGCCCCAGTGCCTGACACATTACATCAATTCTTTCTTTTCTCATTAAAAAAGATATTTCAGTTGCAAAGAAGAGATGAAGCAATATGATTTAAAAGATTTTTTTTTTTTTTAATATCACATTGTTTTATATTTCCTGAAGGAATATGCTTATATATATGTGGGAAACCAGATTTAAACAACCAAAACATATAATTCAGGCTTTAAATGTAGTGGAAGGTAAAGTCACAAACACCCTGTAATTCTTGGCATTAAACTCTCTTCAGAAAACCATGGGGATCGTTACAGATACAATAACTCCAGTATGTGCCTTGTTAAGTGGAGAGCTTAATTGGCTCTGAGCAAAGAAGAACCTGGAGGGATATGAAGAAGAAAACATATGTGGGGCACATCTTGAAATAGACTCTTGCATCTCTCAGTCAGAGATAAAAGGATATGATTGTTTCTTCATACTCTTGCATCAATAAAATACTTGGTTCTAAGGACCCTGCTTCCTATGTCTTCTTTAAATTTGGTTTTTTCCTAATGATAATGACATTTGAGTATATTTATAACTCAGAAATAATTTTTATCATAGAATCATGGAATATATCAATTTAAAAGGAACCAGTAAGGACCACTGTTTCTAAATCCCTGCTTCTCACAGGAGCACCTATCACTAAACCATATGAATAAAGTATAGATGCTCCTTGAACACTGAAGGCTTGGTGCCATGGCTACTTTCTCACAGAAACTTCATTTTCCTTGTTATGCTTTTGTCTGACAAATCTAAGAAACAACCAACCAACCAACCTACCTCTCAGCTATATCTACAGTTACAGTGAAGACATATCTTGGAGTTACCTTATCTCCATAAATAAGCTTCTCTAGGCACTTTTTTGTACAAATGATGTTCAAGGATTTCCTCTCTGAACTTCTCTCTTTTTTTCCAGTGTCTAAAATCACTTCTGAGGAGACATTCTCATTCCTCTTATCTGACTTATATTTTGACTCTCCTACATTTGAAGTGGTATTGTAAATTTGGCTCTCTGCTACAGTGAGGACGATAAGTGCAAGTCAAAGACTGAGTTTGAGAAAAGTTTTTAACAGTTCTAAACAACTTCCTGTAGCCTTAATTCAAAATAAAAGGAGGCTAAGGATGTTGAACATTTCAGAAAATCTTACTCCTTTTCTTTTAAATATTAAATACTTACAGGATATCAATAGTCTTACAGCTACATAAAATGCAGAAGGTACTGTAAGAACTGTTTATTCATGTACTTCTACAAATCTTTCAGGAATTCAAGAGATTTCCCTGACTTATGCTTCTTTAAGTCTCTGGATAAAATATCAAATAAAATATGAAGATACAGTTTATGAAAGATTGAGAAGGGTTATAAAATTTGATTTACTGTAAATAATTCATGATGCCCTTTACAGCACTGTGAAATCCTTTTTGGCAGTTCCAGTTTTGGTTATAAATACACACGCAATGAATACAGAACAGGATTATTTTACACAGACAACAAGTTTTCTGATTGTACATGTGTAGCAGCGATATGTGTTTATTAGGAGATGAAACAAACATTCTACTTGAAGGTATTTAAAAGAAGTAACAACAAATTTGGGATGAAATTGAAAACTGTCATATTAAGTTCTGTGAAATGCTTCATTTATGAATCAATTGCAGAGTATCTTAGTTCTTAAAATTCTCAACTATTTTTTATTATATGTATTTGAAAGACTTTTTACTTTGAAAGATGATTTGTGCCTACCTATAATATTACATATCTGCTATAATATTTGCATATTTTTCAAAAAAAAGATTTTATAAATAAATGAAAAAAAGGCTAAAGTTTATTTTTGATCATCTAGACATTGTTCAACTATTGAAAAACAAAAAACTGTTGTAAAAATTCAGAAATAGTATCTTGCTTTTGGAATATATCGACCATATTTTTACACTTCACGCTACTTCTTACAAATTAATATTTGTGGACTCTTTGTCTTGTTTCTTGGGACTCACTTTTACTGTTGCAAAAAAACCCACACAAAACAAAACAAAGAAAAACAAACAAACAAAAAGATGAAAAGTCTATCGTTTTCCTCTTCATTTATCCATCAAAATGAAACAAAATTGGGAATTAAAAGAGCAAAATATATGAACAACAATGTCTAAAACCCCCAACAACTTGGAGACATATTGCAATACTAAAAATAGGACTGCTAGCTCCTTTGCCTTCTGTGGTGTTAATGTCTGATGCTATTCCTTACAGGAGTGTTATGACTGAGCAGAGATCACATAAGGGAACATATGACCAATAAAAATGGAGTAAAGGAGATTAGTGAACACGTGATAAGATTAGAATGATGGGAAAAGAAAAGCATTAGAAATGTGAATGAAGATTTTAAATGCCTTAGGGTATAAGAAGATACAAATGTGGAGAATGTACTGCAGAATCAAAATATGTACTATATGTACATATAAATGAATGTACAACAACAATATGAATTGTAGTGACAAAAAAAAAGGAAACTTGTACTAAAATTCTGATGCCAGTATTCCAATTAAGCTATATGAATCCCATTTTCCCCTTTCCTTAATCTTCTGGAAGCTGAGGGAAGTGAAGAGTGATTTTCATTCTTAGAACATTGGTCCTTTTGGGAAATATCTTAGTAATACAATATATTGACATGCTGCAAGTAAAAAATTTCAATGTAGTATTTAAAATGCTTATTTAAACAATACCAATGTTCAGCTGCCAGCTGAAACAGCACTGGAAGAAGTATGTAAAACAATTTTAGACCCCATGGAGAAATATTACCACGTATACACTCTGGATCCTTAATGAGATATATAGTTGCCAGAAATTTAGATCTGTCAGACAGAATGGAACTTCACACATAAAAATCTATCATTGGCATAATACAGAATTTTAGTTCTTGCATAAGGACTTGTGACTAGAAAACAATGAATCGTCGCATTCAGATTCAATTTTCTGTTTATAATAGCCATATTTTGCCTCTGTGTTGCTCGTGTTATTTGAAAGGAAGCAAATAAAGAAAAAATCACTCTTCACATCTGCAAGGAAAAATGTCTCTAAACAGGAAGAAATTATGATGCTTAAACAAATATGGGTCTTCATGAATAAGTAAGCTTTTTAAACTTAAAATGAGCTGTTTATTATTTTCTCATGCATAGATGTGGTGACTGTGAGGGAAAGCAATGGCAAAGTTATTAACAGTGCTGGATTCACTTGTCATTTCTGCTGCTAAAGAAAACTCAACTGACATGAGAGAAAAGTGTGGATGAGTTATGTGATTATAAATATATCTTCAATTGGATTAATATACCACATTCCAGATTTACTTGTAGAATCTACATAACTGCAGATGATGTCTACAAAATCCTCTTCCTTTTTAGTCCTCTTCATCCCCCACCAAATCCAAGGAAGGTATCTAAGAACACTTACTGCAGTTGTTAAACCTCAGACTAAGGTAAGGTAATAATAGAGCAAAATACATGGTCTAATCTGCATCTGAACATCTGAAGTTGAAAGATGCTAGGCAGCTCAAGTCTGCTCCGTTACAGTCAGTAGAACTTCCATTCAAAGCATGAAAAATAATAAGCTGTATTTATATTTAGTAAGTTCTAATTTAGGTAGATGTTCTGAATCATCCTTTCGAGGAGCCTGTCATACTCTGGTATCTAAGCAAGGTACCTGCTATTCAGTTATAATTTTTGTTTGAAGTCTCAGATATGTGACAACAGTAGGAAAGCTGTTGATATGAATGAAAAATGAGGACACTGCTCTGCTAAATTTTTACATAGTGTTTCTTTCACCTGCTGTAGGAATAGTATTCTCCAAATGAGTGCTCCCACTGAAATCATGTGGGCACTCGCTTCCCTTCTCCTTCCAGCTGGAAGTACAAAAGGCAAAGATTGTGGGTTGAGATAGGATAAATCTGCTGAAAACAACGAGATAAGAAAATGAACAGTAACAGCAGCAATACGAATAACAGAAGTATACAAAGAGAGGGTGATTTACATGCAAAATGGTTCACCAAGCCCAGAATGATAAAAAACGATGGCAGAAAGACCCTCCACCCACCATGCTTTCCCACAACCAAAAAGAAACTCTTTCTCCTGGAAGCAAGAAGTTTATTGTCTTGATATATCAAGTTCTTCCAGCAGGGTCTCTTTACACCTGTTTAGTGAGGCCCCAACAAACTGAAGCAGAAGAGGAGAGGTAACATTTAAATGTAGTAGAAATGTCAGGTTTATGGGACTGAAGGAGAATATGTAGCTTCTGTTGGCATGGGATTTTTTTTTTTTTAATCTTTATTGTAACCACTCCCTTTTAATATCAAAATAAAGAAAGAAGAGTCAAGGACTAAGACTGAATATTCTTTATAGACAATAGTCAGAGAAAGCACCTTCTTTTCCCTTCTTTCCATTTTTTTCTAGAAATGTTTGCAGTTTCTAAGCACCCAAAACTTTAAAGGTGTGCACAGAAGCCTTATATAATGCACAAGAAAATTTCTGCCACAAGAAGAGAATAATCTGAGTTTACCTATCTGGTTGTAACTTCATATTTTAAAAGTGGCATAACTGAGGTTGCATACAAAGGATACCTATTTCTAGACCTCATATAGAATTCAGGTTTATGTAAGTATAAACACTTTTCCTTTCTTTTATAAGAAAGAAGTCTGTGTGAAGGTGAAATTACTTTTTTTCTTAGTATTTTTAACTTGTTTTCAAATACAATGCATTTCTGGTCCAGAACTGTCACATACGGTAGAGTGAAAAAATAACATGAAATTATGTAATTTCAGCTTCAACTAGACAGCTGAATGCAGAGTATTTTTCAAAAGTGTCATACAAAATGCATTTAAAATAAAATGCACTTTATGGGGAGGAATATATTTTTATTTTCAAATTCAATCCTTGTCCTTGAAATTTAATAATGTCTGTTGTTTCCAAGTATAAAGCTTTGGATATTATGTACAAATAATGCTACATTTCTTCATAAAATGAATAATGATTTCTGAAAATCCTAGTTTTATATTTGTCATCATCAGAAATCCAAGATAAGATTAGCAAATGCAAAGGTTTTGTAATGTCTTATCTTGTCTGAAAACTACCAAAAAAATCCCAGAGAAATCAAAATAATAAGACAGCTAATAAAGGAAGCATTAAAACATGTCTTTCACTTAAAATTAAAAATAAAAATACCCAAACCTCTTACTTTAAACTTCTGTCAAATCACGACTTTTTAATTACAAAAAAATAATAATGCTAATTTTAAAGTTGTATTTCTTTCTGATTTCAGTTACTAAATCAGAAATAATCAGTTTCAGTTAATCAAATGGTGTGGTGGTTTGACCATGGCTGGGTTCCAGGTACCTACCAAAGTTTCTCTATCATTCCCCCCCCCTCAGCTAGACAGGAGAGATAGGCTCATGAGTTGAGACAAGGACAGGGAGAGATCCCTCATCAGTTACCATCACAGGCGAAACATACTAGATTTTAGGAAATTAGTTGAATTTAACCAATTCAAATCAGAACAGGAAAATGACAAGTAAAACAAATCCTAAAAACACCTTCCCCCTCCCCCCCACCCCCTCCTTCTCAGGCTAACTTTATTCCCAATTCTCTACCTCCTCCTCTCCAGCATCTCAGGGAGACAAGGAATGGGGAACAAAGAAACCTCAGGAGCTTTGTTACACTCCCAGTCTAAGCCCAAGAAAGTCTGCAGTGTCTCTGAGTGCCTGGTCACTTGGATGGGCCACAGGTTCCCCAAGCCCATTGTTATGCAAAGATCTGTAGTTCAGGGCCTCTTGCCTTTTTCCTCCAGATGCTGCTCCCCCAGAGCTCACGCTGCAGCTCACACTGTCACAAAAAATCACTGGAAAGAAATTAAACCTACCTTTTAAGTGGTAGTGAGCTAGGCATTATTTTATTCTGCCTAGAGATATGTAGCGAATCCTTCCAGATCCATGTGTCCCTTTCAAGACTTTCCACAGATTTATACATTGTTAGCAAACAAAGAAATTAATGTTTATTGGTCCTAAGTTACCCACGTTTCTTCATTTCTTAACACTCTATCTTGTATTTGTTATTGATCTCTCACCCTTAATGCTAGTTTGGTCTGCATTCTTTGATCCTCTTATCATTCTTTCTCAGACAGAGAGTCTCCAACATTTGGGGTAATATCTTTGTTAATCTCTTCTGTATCTTCTGGTTAGTTTCAATATGTAAATTTAGGATTCCAGACATCCAACCTTTAACTTCCTCAGGATTTGTTTATAGAGGCTTATCAGGTCTAGTCCAGAGAAACTCAAAGCCTTAGCAATGTAAATATCAAAAAAAAGTCTATGAAGAGAAACCTATCCACCCTCTGGCAAATATGGGCAAACCCATGGACATCTAAAATAATAAATTTAAAAGTTAGTTAAAACTATTAAAAAGAAAAAAAATAGGAAAGTTATATAATTTCTAACAACATGGAAGCTTGCACACTGAGCCGCCTGCACCAAAAGTATTCTTCAACACAGTCATAAATGATCAAATACATTTTTCCTATTGCATTTATCAAAGTGACCTTACATAGTTTTCTTTCCATAATCTTTATTTCAGAATAGTGTATGTTGTGGTTTCTATTTAAATGGTCTTGTTTCTTATTGCATTACAAGAAGAACCAAATGTTTTCTGACACATACCCCACATTTGACCACACATCTGCTTTCGTTATATGAATATGAAATTCTAGAGTTGCAAGATTATCCTTGTAAAAGTGTCTTTGGATTATTTGTCTAGAATCCCAGAGAATTCATGATCTATTCCTCTCATCAGTACATTCCTCCAATGAAACAGAGGTGATGGATCCTGGTTTTGCCCAGAAGAAAAGAATAAAATTCTCCACCCAGCAGAAGTATGATATCCATCAATCTCATGGAAATTTTCACAGGATCCATTCAAGATAATAGGTGAGAGCCAAGCTCTCAAAGCAAATATCCCTAGAGTAAGAGCCTTGCTATAGCTATGGCTTTGATCTTGGAGACTAAAAAATTAAAAAAATGTAAATAGTAAACACATATTTACATATGCACAGTATATAGGATTCACTGAATGTTGAAGTATAAACTACAGCAAAGGCATACCACTATATCATTGTGAGAGTTCATAGCTCTCTCTGAACTGCAGTTCAAAACTGGTTGATGAGTAAGTAACACGGTACCAAAGCAGTAGATTTAAGTAAGAAATGCATAAAAGAGTTATCTAAGACAGATGGATGACCTTTTGCTTTAAGAAACACACATATATATATATTTTTTACCTGTTTCAGAAGTCTGAACAGCTGTCTTTATTTCTTTATGTCAGCTAAATAGCTGTTTGTATTCAAATACTATACTGATTTGTGAGTAGAACTTATTTCCCTAGAAGACTACAGAAGATAATATTTTCCTCTAAGGTGATAGATTTTGCTGCCCAGTCTGGTCAGTAAAGCAAGGTGAAAACTCATAATATGTATCTGAATTATACAGCATGCATTTTCCCTATTCTCCTATTCCTCTTTAATTCCTGTAGAATCATTAATTCATCATCTCATCTTTGGGTCCAACATACTTCCCTATTACAAGCACAAAATACTCTTTGGACTCGAATCAGTATCATATGTGCCCCCAGTATGGCATATTTCAGGTATTCTGTTCACCTGCATTGCTTTTATATCCATTCACGGGACATATGGTACCTGTGTCTAAAACTACGGAATGACCAGTCTATTATATTCAGGGTTGAATGATTAGAGAAATGTATGCAACACTTCTCATTAGTGACATGATTTTGGGGATTAAAGGGGATTATTAATTATTTGTAGATTGAGACAAGGATGACAAGTAACTTAGGGGGTGTGAGGGGTGGGGGAAGCCAACAACCAAATCAAATCAGAACAAAAGAACAAAGATCAAGTTGAAAAACACAAGTTTAAAATAAAGTTTTAATAAAGAAGTTGAAATGGAAGAATCACTGGTTAACACCTTGGATGAGCTTCTTTCATTCTAGAAAGACTGTGTTACATAGTGAGGGTGAGTCACCAGAAACAGGACAATCAATCTACCAGAATTTATCTCAGATACTCACAGAAACTTGCTGACTGCTCTGGAAAAACAAAAAAACAAACAATGTAAAACCTCTCTTACCTGTTGTAGAAGTCTAGAACATAAGGGGGCTGGTGTATATAACTCAAACACTGAAAGGTGGATAGCTGTGGAGCCAACAAAGGATTGTCAGCAATAACGCGCTGTGAGAAAGAACAGAATGTGTCTGGGAAAGGGGGCTATATGGAGGCAGGAAGCCCATTTTTGGACAAATGTCATTATTCTGGCTCCTGGAGGTAAGCACTACGCAGTACAGTGCAAACACAGGAATGAGGTTGTGAAGTAGACATGCACCATACAGGGGTAGTCAAGACCACCAAAGATCCGTGAAGCCCTCTGACTCATTTCCAGAAAAGTCTAAAAGAGCAGACTGCACATGATAACAATTTGCATAGAAAGCGAGAAATTTATCTCTAAAAAGGTACCCCCACAAAGCCCAGAAGTGCACGTATACCAGGACTGTGGACACCCACCTGGTGGATCAATGCTGGAGACAGGATTGGTGATCCCTCTTTCATCCTTTCTTCATTACTTTCTTCTATGTTTAATCCATCTCTATCTCTCTTTTTCCTTTCACCTTACCCTTTTGTCTAAAACCCGTTGTTTTGTGCTAATGCAAGGAGATAAAAGAGTCACATATCAATTTTCATGCCAGCTGTATAAGTTATCAATAAAACTTTATAAGCTTTTGGGGACCCTCTGATTTTTGTTATTCCTTATGACCACGAGCATCTGAGTCTTTGGTGCTTCCTTCCTCTTCAGGGTGGGAGACCACACCTGATTTAAAATATTTTTAGTCCAGTAAGATACTTAGGACCAGTTAAAATAGAGATTATAAGAGGTAATGTAAATGAGAGTGATTTGTGCAAAAGAGCACATTTGTAATACATGCAAAAGATCAGTTTGTGACAAATTACATCACAATTTCAGTGTGTGAAAACCCTGACATTTTAAGCTGCTTTGAAAGAATTAGTGATGTATTATGTTATCCAGAAGTCATTAAAGACCCCTCTTTAAATAAAGCAAAAAATCACATCCATATATAGGTTGAAATATATATGGTGTGGTTCATAGTCTGAGAACAAACAAATGGACAAGAATGCAAAACTGAAGTAAATACCCAGTCCTGAGTACACATTGATGTTGTTCTTTACTTATTCTTGTTATTTCAGTAGCTTAGGTGTTGAACTAGGTCATTGTTGCAAACTGAGTAGGAAATATTCTAAGCCCTACCTCAGAAATGTCAAACATTTCATGTTACATTTTCCATTCTTTTTTTTATTTCTTTCTTTATTTTGGCTTTGATTTGGTGGCTGTCATTTCAGTAGTTGAAGTAGTACTTGAAAAAACTACTTAATTTTTGTCAAGCATATAACCACCCTATGCTTCAGTAGCCTAAACTCAGTGAAAATACTCAATAGGATGAGTATGGTAAGTTAGGAAATGAGTTTGTATCTGAAAATCATATTTCTATGACAGTACCATCACCCTCTCCACTTGTTTGAACTTCCAAATTTTTAGGATGCCCAAATGTGGTAGCACTCAACAAAATTCAAGGACTGATGCAGAAAAGTCATGGATTATGTTCATCTCAGGATTAGTAGCAAAGTTGTAAATAGACTGAAAGTTCCATGAGACCTTTAACTGCATTTTTCTCTTCCAAAGAGCTCAGTCACTTATAAACTTGCTTTAAAAACTGTGGAAAGGTGACAAATATACCTTAAAGTCCGGTGTCAACTTGAACTGAGAATAAATGAACTATTTCCTTTTTCCTCTCCCTTTGATTCTCACCTCTAGGCTAGAACTGCTGCAGATAAGTGCTTCAGTGCCGGTAATCCCTTAATTGCTGTAATTAAGCTAAGTCAAAAATGTTAACAGCCTAATAAATTCTTGTTAGTTTTATACATGGAAAGGACAGGTTCTCACTGCCTTTTAGTTCTTGAATATATACAAGGTCCTACTTTGGTGATGAAGGTTTAAAATAAAGCAAAAATATCTATTGTCTATACCTGATTTTAAATTCACAGAAACAGAATCACAGAATCGTTAGGACCTCTGGAATTTCTCTAGTCCATCTTGCTCCTGTACAAAGCAGGGTCAGCTAGAACAGGTTTTCAAGAGAAATATCCAGTCAGATTTAGAATATCTCCAAGGTTGAAGATTCCGCAGCCTCTCTGTGCATCCTGTGCAACTGTTTGGTCACCTTCACAGTAAAAAAAAAGGAAAAAAACCCAAACCAAAGAGAAAAACAGAAGGAAAAAACCCAACCAAACAAACAAAAAGCCCGTGTGTTTTCTTGTGTTTAAATGGAATTTCATGTGTTTTAATTTGTGCCCATTACTGTGTGTCCGGTCAGTGGGTACTACTGAGAAGAGTTCAGTTTTATCTTTTTCATTCCCTCCTATCAGGTATTTATCTCCATTAACAAGATCCCCCTGAGCCATCCCTGTCCTCTGGGATGAACTTCTGTAGCTGACTCTCCAGCTGTAAGACCCAGCTCTCTGAGCCTCTTTCTGTAAGTCAGAAATTCCAGTGTCTGAATCATCTCTGCTGCCCTACTCTGGGCTATCTCCAATTTGTCCATGTTGGTCTTGAACTGAAGAGCCCAGAACTGGAGCTGGGGAGTTCCAGTTCCAGTGCTGAGCACAGGTGAAAGATCAATTCCTTTGATTTGCTGACAACACTCCTAATGCAATCCAGAAGGCTGATAAACCTCTATGCCATATGGCATAAAAAAGCCCATAATAATCCTTTTCAGGAAGTTAGTGTGTGACTTCATATTTTAATAGATAGATAGGATCATGGGTATGTTTTATTTCTCTTTGCATACCTTTCCTGGTGCTGGCCAATCAATTACTTATTTCAGTTCATTAAGATATTGGAGGAGATATATTTTTCTTTGTATCTGATTTTGGTTTTGGTGATTTTTTTTCTTTAATGTTTGGTTTCTATGTAAAAGGAGTTAATCTCCATTTAGAGAGGTTAGTTTAGTGATTATAGAAGAGATCATAAGACAACATAAGAGATTATGGACAAATTATTCATTTAGTTTTCTGTATCTCTAGAAGAACACTGACTTTGAAATGAAAAAAATCAGAATCAAACTCTGTAGAAATCAAAGGTACATTTCAGACTAGAAGTTCTGAAAATCGACAGTATTGAAAACACATAAACAAATGAATTTTGAGTTATGCAAGTAGATTCAAAGGGTAAATGAAAAGCTGTCTCATATGCTAGTGACTTTTACAGAGCCAGAGCTTCCACTACCCTTTTTTGCACTGCAAGTGCAAAGAACAAATCAAGACTTGCAGAGAGCAATCAGGACAAAGCTTTCTGTTGATCTTTAATTACTTTAAGAGCTGTTGTGAAGCCAAGAAGCACAATGTGCCTCTGACAAAAAGTTAAGGAGCACAGGCTGGTCATTCTTTAGCTAAAGTACATCATCTCTAAACTGGATGCATCACGCAAAATTGTAGTATATAAGTAAAATTGTCTATGACAACATATCAGTGCATTGATCTTCCAGTAAAACATTTTCTGATATAAACTCATTTGCTAACTTGCAATTTAGGCATAGGGTATATGCTTGATAAAAAATGGTACTTTTTTTCAAGTACTACTTCTACTACTAAAATGACAGCCAATGTAAAATAAAATCTGGAATGAAAGACTGAAAAATTGGGATGAGAAATATGACATGAAATGTTTGGCATTTCTGAGGTATGGTTTAGATTATTTTCTAGTCAGCCTATGCAACAATACTTCAACACCTAAGCTACTGAAATAACACTGATGAATAAGTAAAGAGTAATATCAATGTATATTCAGAACTGGGTATATACTTCAGCATTCTTGTCTCTTTGATTGTTCTCAGAGTATGAACTGCAACACTGTTTGAAAAGCAATGTTGAAAATGTAGAATCACATGCAACATTTAAGCTTTTCGTTTGGGAAATATACTTAAAACATTTCAATTTCAATAAAAGTCGTGGCAAGAAATAGAATGTACTTTGTTTTTTGTCCTAGCCTCAATTGTTAAAAACCACTATCCCCTCACTTTTAAGATTTCTGATTTACACCAAGTATGTACCTAGTATTTGAAATACCTTACATACTGGTACAATTGTAGTGGTAAATTGTACAATTCAATACTGGTTTATGTCTACTTCCCTGAGAAATTTGTCACAGTAATGATAACATAATGCTATTATATAATGCGAAGTGAGAAGATTAAATCATATAAAGCAAAAGAAAAAACCTTTGGGACATGATGTGGATGTATTTTAAGGTACTAAAATTGGATGTATCTCAAGGTACTAAAATATGAAATACTTCAGAAAATCACTGCAATTCTTAATAGAGATACTCTTTAAGAGCAGCACTCCTCCTTACAGCAAAAGAGGGTAGTTCTATAGTAACTTAATCCAACAACAAAATTATGGAGCAATTCATATATTCCCCTTTGGCATGGGTACTTATTTTACACTACTGTTTTCTAGAACCAAAGGCTCTTTCTGGAGCTCATCCTAAAAAGAAAAGAAAAGGAAAAAAAAAAAAAAAAAAAAGGGAAGGCCTCCTAACTCTAATACATGAGCTTTCTTGCCTCTTCCCAACTCTGTGGGGCACTCATGAACTAAAGTAAGAGACCATACCTTCTCATACAGACTTTTTTTTTTTTCTGCCTCCTTTATGAAACCTCAAGAAGTTGCTTTCTCAATCTTTTTCAGGGATTTCACAGAGCATGCAAACTGTCTTCAGCTCTTTGACAGGCTTTAGCAGACTGTCATCTGGTGCTGCAGAAGGCTGGCAGCATGCAGGCTGCTTTATAAAAAATAAAAGAAGCAGGTTGTGGCTCAATGCAGTTAACAGCTTAATGTATACAGTCAAAGAAACCTTGCTGTAAGGGTTTTAGGGAAAAAGCATAAACTGTTACCTCCTCTTTAAATATTACCTCTCCTTCTCAGAACTCCTCAGTAAAAAGTATTTCACCAAAGTTTACTTTAACATTCAACCTACTTTACAAAGAAGATATGAGGTTGATGCTCATTTGTCAAAAAAATACTATTTTTTTCTAGGTAGGAGTTGTTCATATGTCACAGTTTCCTGTTTGTAATACTAATTATCACAGTGTTTTGCCCTTCTGTATAAATGTTGACAACAACAGGGATATGATATATTTCTAGGAGACAGAAGATATAGGTGGAGGATGAAGAAAGGAAATAATTTCAGAGAGAATTAAAGGGACTGTAAAGACAAAGAAAGAACAACGAAAAGGTCAAGGAATTAATAAGAAAATCTGGTAACAATAGAGATAAAAAGAAAAAACCCACATCTGTTAACTGTGTTCTGTGAAATAAATGTGATAAATATCAAGAAGCTTTGTTATATGTAATTCAGTGACATTCTTTGCTGTGTTTTCTTCTTATACACAGGTATGCAACACTTTAACAAGCATTTATAGCCTGTGATGCTTGCATATTGATAATTTGGTGTTTATTAATCTAATTACTACATTTTTAATACAACCTCATTAAAAACCCAAAACCAAACCAAACCCAAAAAAGCACCAAAGGAAACACCTCCCAACTTACATGTACTTGACCTTTGTAAGACCGAGTTTCCAGGTATCAAACTGAAAAGCAGCAGCCCTCAGGTTTCTGGAAATTGTAGAACAATGCTTAAAACCCCTTATTTCTTATGTATTTGTTGCAGCTTTGCCTTGTAAAAAAATGCACAAATAGTAATGCATCACAGGACAAGAAAGCAAATATTTCTTTGAAAATTTTAATAAAAAAGGTGAACAGGTCAGTCACTAGTTAGGAGAGAAAGAAGTGTTTCTAGTTAGAATACTTCAGTCTAAACATGGGATATCCTTTTTAGGTTAAAGAATTCAAACTGAATCGAGGGATACAAAACAAATTATGCTAGTTTAAAGGTTTTTAAATTAATTATTTTTGCTAGGTATGGAGAAAATGCAGATGACTTGTTACATCTGTCAATACGTCAGTCTATCATCCATCTACAATAACAAATGTTCAGGGAATGAATAGGTTATAGATCCTCAAAACAAAAGCAACAAATACCTTATATTACATATTCCTCAACTTTAATATATGATAAAACTAATAGTTTTGCACACATTTATCTTTTCAGGGGAAACGTAAGTCATAGAATCATAAAATGATTTGGGTTGGAAAGGGACTTTGAAGATCAGCTAGTTCCAAACACCCTGCTGTGGGCAGGGACACCTTCAAGTAGACCAGGTTGCTCAGAGCTGCATCCAACCTGGCCTTGAACACCTTCAGCGATGGGGCATCCGCAACTTCTCTGGGCAACCTGTTCCAGTGCCTCACCCTCCTCACAGGAAAGAATTGTTTCCTAATATCTACTCTATACCTACTCTCTTTACATTTAAACCCATTCCCCCTTGTCCTGTCATTACAGCGTTTGCAAATAGTCTCCATCCATCTTTCCGGTAAGTTCCCTTCAGGTACTGGAAGGCCACAATTAGGTCACCCAAAGCCTTTTCTTCTCCAGGTTGAACAACCTCAATTCTCTCAGCCTTTCCTCATAGGAGAGGAGCTCTGTCCCTCTGATTATCTTGGAGGCCCTCCTCTGGACTTGTTCCAACACGTTGATGTCCTTCCTGTGCTGGAGATCCCAGAGCTGATGTGGTACTCTAGGTGGGGTCTCATCAGAGCAGACTAGAGAGGCAGAATCACTTCCCTCAACCTACTGGTCATACTCCTTTTGATGTAGCCCAGGATACAATCGGCTTTTTGGGCTATGAGCACATATTGCTGGCTCATGTCCAGCCTCTCATCCACCAGGAACCCCAAGTCCTTCTCGGCAAGGCTGTTCTTGATCTGTTCATCCCCCAACCTGTACTGGTGTTGGGGGTTGCCCTGACCCCAGTACAGCACTTTGCTCTTGGTCTTGTTAAATCACATGAGATTCTCATGGGCCCACTTCCCAAGCCTGTCTACATCCCCCATGTATGGCATCCCATCCTTCAGGTGTGTCAAGCCCACTACTCATCTTGGTACTATCTGCAAATTTGCTGAGAGTGCACTCGATCCCCCTCTCTTTGGGGGATTCTGGTCCCGATACAGACCCTTGAGGACCACCACTCATCACTGGTGCCCATTTGGACTCTGAGCCGTTGACCACTATGCCGTGGGTGTCACCATCTAATCAGCTCCTAATCCACCTAATAGTCCACTTGTCAAATCCATCATTCTCCAATTTGAAGAGAGGGATGTTGTGAGGGACTATGTCAAAGGCTTTACAGAAGTCCAGACAGGTGACATTTAAAACCCTTCCCTTGTCCACTGATATGGTCACTCAACTGTGGAATGCCACTGGGTTGGTCAGGCAGGACCTGCCCTTAGTGAAGCTGTGCTGTCTGTCTCAAATCACTTCCCTGCGTGATGTGCCTTAGCATAGCTTCTGGAACAATCTGTTAAATGATCTTCCCAGACACAGAGGTGAGGCTGACAGGTCAGTAGTTCCCAGGGTCCTCCTTTATATGCTTTTAAAAAGTAGATACAGTGTTTCTCTTTTTGCAGTTGTCTAGGTCTTCACCTGGCTACCATTACTTTTCAGATATCATGGGGAGGGGCTTGGTAACTACATCAGCCAATTCCCTCAGGATTCTGGGGTGCATGTCATCCGGTACCCTGGGATCAGTTCAGTTTCCTTAGGTATGGTTTTTGGTTTTTGTTGGGTTTTTTACTTTCATTGCTATGAAGGTACAGCATATTTTAAATATCTTTCTTTTTTGGCAGTTAGAGTTGTAAGCAACAAAGGAAGTACTACACCAAGTAGCAATTACTGTGCTCTGTAAGTTCTCGTTCTGGACTAGCTGCAGGCTTTTATCAGGAAGAAGTTGGCAAGTATCTGTGTAATAGGAAAAAAGAGAAATTACAAGGTTTTTCAGTTCCATCTAGTGGTAGGAGGAGGTATATATTTCAAAATACCAGTCAGTCTCAGTAATAAAAGTTCTGGAAAGGCTAATAAAAATAATACAAACGAAAGTACTGTAAAACGTATAAGGTAGGAATAAAAAGTTACAATAATAAAGAAGTGCACCCCCTCTTTTCTGTTTATTATTTTCTATATGAAAGAAAATAGGTTTTGATACCTGATATCCTAATTATTTTACAGGTATGAAATAGCAGCATTTAAAAGCTCTGTGAGCTGGTACATTGTCTGTTGTAGTCATGCAGCATGTTTGTTCAAATCTTATTTTCTGATAATAACTAACCAAGCAAAAAGAAATAGTATTTGCCATGAATTTTTTGTTGTTGTTTTGATTCCTGTGACATTTACCTAAGGAGAATAATTTAACTCATCTGTAAAACATAGTGTCAGTTATTATTACATTGTTATTAGTATTCACTGTTTTCACCCTCTGAAATTAAAAGCAAACAGATCAAGAAAAATGTTAGCCATTATGTTTGCTTCATGGCTGAGATAAGAACAACATAGGGAGCATGTGACACCATCAATCATGAGAACAAGCAGAGACATAAAGTGATCAGGTACTGCCAAACTTAATTGAAAGCTGAGACTGCATTGGGCAAAACCACAATATCCTTCAAGAAAAATGAAGAACAGACTATTCCTTTCTTGGGTGATCTGACAAATCCACAGATTTATTTTTTTTCTGTCTGCCTGGATGAACTAACTTCCCACATAAAAATAAAATTATTAAATCATTAACCAAATCATGATATTAAGTAGCTTTACAGATGCAATTTTTACAAATAAAGAGTATACTGTTTTTTTTCCACAGTAGTATAGCCTGGGTTGGGATGGACAAGGCAGAGGAAATGGGCAACAACAAAATACCCTACCGAAAACAAGTCAGGAAATATGACATGGAACAAAATAGATGAGTTGTAGTCTTTTGCTACCAGTTGAGACCTTATTTTCAAAAGCTGTCTTCACCTAGCAGTAACCTTTTTTCTATAAGCATCATCATATGTAGAGATAAGCTCTTTCAAAGATACAAAGTCACTTACAGGAGCAGATTACTCCTGGAAAAAAAAAAGAAATATATAGTCATGGACATACTGGAAAGAGTTCAGCAAAGGGCCACAAACATGATTAAGAGTCTGAAGCATCTCTCCTCTGAGGAAAAGCTGAGACAAGTGTGGCTTTTTAGCCTTGAGAATAGAAGGCTAAGGGAATCCTATTAGTATATTTAAATTCCATCAGGGAAAGTGCAAAGAAGACAGAGCCAGTCTCTCCTCTGTGGTGTCCACTGACAGGACCAGGGGCAATGGTCACAAGTGGAAGCATAGGGGGCTCCACCTGAATATCAGGAAACACTTTTACTGTGGAGATAACAGAGTTGTACTACAATCTGCAGAGGGAGGTTGTGGAGTCTCCGTCCTTTGTTATGTTGGAAAGCTCTCTGGGTGTGGTTCTGGGCAACCAGCTATAGGTGGCCCTGCTTGAGCAAGAAAGGTGGACCAGGTGGTGATCTTCAAAGGTCCCTTGCAACCTCAATCATTCTGTGACTCTGTGAAAGTGAGCTTCCAGTTTTTGTCTTACTGAAAAACTTAGCCTGCAAAAAATATTAGAGGTGGAAAAATGGAGAAAAAAACCTCATCTATTAACAAACATAATTGCTTGATTTTTATTTGCCATTGTTTATACTCATGTTCTATGAAACCTGAATTCCAGAATGCAGCACCTAAAACCAGTGGTATAGAGTGATAATCTCAGAAAAGTTTTGCATCAGGCACTTTCATCCACATTTCCTCAGAATTATTATTATTGGAGAAATCATGAAGAATGTTGGGAAGCTGGTCAGAGATAACAGTAAATAAAATGAAGAGGATTAGTCTATTTGGAAATTAGATACCACTTCATGGGAGCTACAGAAGCATAAGGGTATAAAATTGGGTAGTAATAAACAAGAAACCAGTGTAATGTATGCAATATTTCATTCCATTTATGAAAGCTGAATTTTCCACCAGCTGTAATTTTCAAGTGAATTTTTAGTAGATCTTAAATATTCTATGCTGAAGCTACTACTGACGTATAGACACACTTTTGGAAAAATTAATCGAAACATAATTCTAAAATAATCTCAGATGAAGGTTATATATTTTGTGACTGACTGTTGAACCTCTATCTTCCCATTCTCAGAAGTTAGTGGTATAAAAACATCTAAATGTTGTAATTATACACTCTTATTTTTTGTTTAATGAAGCAATTATATACATCTTTAGTTTTATTGAGGTTATTTAATTTTCTTTCAGTAATCAATTCATCTAGCCTTCTGGAAACCTTTTCAGTTATTCTATGAATCCTTTCTAATTTACCTTTATTTTCCTCTGATAGTGAGATGTTTGGAAAATAAGAAAGTAAGCTTAATTTTCTTTGGAGTGGCTGTTTGGTTTACTTCCTCATTGTTCCCATTAGTTGAGGATATAGCACAGTTTGTCTCAGGTCTGTAGATACAAACCCTCCAGAGGTAGCAGACTGTATTTAAATTAATGGGCTCAGGCAGTTGTGCATTTGTTCTGTCTGTATTTTGATCTGGCTAGATAACAACAAACAGAGAATGGAATTGGTGCTGCCATGGTAGAGCTGTATTTATAGAGCCTGTGTTTATAAAGCCTATGAATTTTTTCCTGGACAATAGAAGCATTTTGTTATGGTACTTCAGCAATTTTGGAGAGACGTTAAGACTCATAAGTGCAAATGTTTGAAAGCCAACATCAAACCTGATATCTGAGGGATCTATTCTCTTACCCTTTCTCAAGTCACAAACATACTTGTTAAGTCAATAAATAGGAGTAAAAGATGCACTGAAAAGGTTTATGTATGTGAATATTTATACATACTTGCATGGTGGTTATGTATACTTAAAGACTGAATGTAACATTAAGGGAATAAATGAAAGATAAAAGAATGATAGATCTGGTACAAGTCAGAACTATGCTTCGGTATTGAACAGACCTAGACATGCAATGTTATCATTGGCTCTATAATTTCAGAGTTAACAAGTGCTATTAGGGCTTTCTCAAGCTTATAGATATTTACATCACTCTTTGCAATCCATAACTTCTGCTCCTAAGTTGTCAGTGACATTCAAGATCATTAGGGTAGCTGTCAGCATAACTTTGGACATTCCTGTTATAAAAAAAATATTTCTTTTTCAAAACTTTCTGGCCACACGAGACAGAATCAAGCAGTTAAATAAATGCTATCTTAAATTTTAAATGCTTCTTTTGTTGTCTCTTCCTTTCTTGGTTTTACTTGACAAGACTATTAATTAACAATTCATAAACTTTAAATTATCCCTGAAAAGCCAGATTTTCAAAGATATGTAAGTCAATTTTTTTTTGACTACGTGAAGTGTTCATCTTTTCAGCGGAGTTCAGTGATCTGAGGCAGTTGATCTCATTGTGGCACATGTATGCTGAACATCGAGACATTTTGTTATAATTGCTAAATGTCCAGGAACTGTAAATAGTGGGTGCCTTGAGAAGTCTTTTCCATTCTTTTCATATTGATGTTTATATGCTAATCTTTCCCAAGTGCTGTCTATGCTTATATCTCCAGTCTTCATTGTAATAAAATTTCACCATATTCCTAATCATACTGACATTTTTCTTTTTGCTTTCTTGCTGAAGACATATTATTCAAGAAAAAAAAAGTATCAGCATCCAGACAATTTTTTATTTAGTATTAGTTTCAGAACCTTCATTTATTAACTGACCTATTTTCTTCCTGTTACTTCTTTTCTCTCTGAGGTATTTCTTTGTTCCTGTTGTCTTATTATCTAATATGAATTTATTCTTTCTTTTCTTTGAATTAGAACCAGACAAAATTTCTTCCTGAAAATCTTTGTTTTCTTCTGTATCACTGCATTTGTTTTTCTTCAGACTTAGAAACTATTTTTCATGTTGTCCTGATAATTTTTCTACAGGGTTAGTATGCATGAGAATTCCCTAGTTCTGCATCGTTTATTACTTACTCTTAATTAGAGACCAACAGCTCCATGATGAATTCTCTGTAACTGAAGCATAAACAATGGCTTGTAGATCTAGTATTTTGTGGGGCTAGGGGTGAGGGAGTGGATATCCAAGAAAGATACATATGAGCCTGTTTAGTGGTGAAAATGTCTGGAACACCCTAGAACTTGTCTATTGGTCCTTGAGGGTGAGCAAAGCAGACTCAATAATTTACTGCATGAGGAAAAAAAATCAAAATCCAATCTATTTTTGTGGTAAAGAGTGCAATCATACCTCAGATGTATTTTTTAAATTTCTCTATTTCTAGTCCACTTCCAAAATCAAAATACAGAGCATCTACTACAGAACTGGATGGGAGAGAGAACCGGTGACCTTAAAACTACTTGTACTCCAGCCACTAAGGACAAGCAAATCTTTCTGAATGGAAATTCTTGGTTATTCCCCTAGCAGATCTGACAAGTTATAAAATTTCTAGAGGTATTACAGAAGCAGACACCCAGTGCATAATAGTTGAGATTTTCAGAATCACTTTGTCCTGGAACAGTGTTTATATGGAAGGCAATGCCAAAAGGCTCAGACACTATATTCTAGGACTTTTTTCTCATTTTGAGCTGTGAAACTGCACGGTTAAAGCTGAGCTGAATAAGGACAAGAATATACTCTTACCAATTCTCATGAACACCCCATACACTAATAGATAACAAATGCTGGTAAGCTTAATAGCAGATGACCAATGCAATGACAGTGTGAGTAGAAGAGCTTTGGAATTGCTATTACTTCAGTGTGCCGAGATAAGGCCTCTAAAGATGTCAGTGAGGCAGATAACAGGTGCTGAATGCCTGATCAGTCCCTTCTTCCTCTCTTAGTTTCCTTGCAGCTATATCACCCAGATGCAAGACATAGAATTTCTGTTACTCTCCAGTACGAAAACAATCTGCACCCAAGTATCTTCAGGCTTTTCCTGACTATTTAGAGACCAAGGAAGGAGCATGCTTTGTGAAAAGGAACAACCACAGGTAAGATCTGAAAGGAACATTACTATATCTTTCCCAAAATTATATTCTTTTTGATGCAGAGACAATTATTTACTGCTATCTTCTGTGGTTAACAACTTCTAAAGGGTTGCAACAAGGCAACAAGACAAGTGGCCATGGTGAAATTTTGTATTACACCTTATCCCATATATACCACAGCTCTCCTTCTCTTCCAGTATCCTCTGACAAACCTCGTTCTTGCCGTAAAGCATGCTAATTTTACAACCTCTTCCTTGTAAGAGTGGTTTTAACTGTAAGCAATTGCATATGCCTGCATTTAAAATGATACTAATTTATATGACATTTGTATTAATAGCTTTACTTTTGTTTTAATGCAGTGGTTCTTGTTATAAACATATTAAATATGTTTGATGATATATAATACTATGACGTAACATGTTTTATTCTATTTATTTTAAAGTAATAGGATTTTTATGGGTAGGCTATTAGCATGGAAACATAACTTTATTACACATAATGCATAACATACAGCAGCAAAACCCCTAATTTTCTGTCCCATAGCTTTCTGTACAAAAAATACATGAAGAAACAGAAGGAAAGTAAAATATAAAATAAACAGATTATTGAAAATGGAGCCAAAATATGAGATTTCCCATTTGAGCACCCTCCCTTGGCAAAGGCATATACAGTGTTTTTACCTATGAGCATTATCTGCTGTTTTTTCAGAGTATTTATTTTCAGAATATTCAGGTTTCTCATATATTCACTTTGTATTATTTCCAGTGTATTTCATAACAGTGTTGAAACTTTGCCTTTTTTATAATTAGCTTTGAATGTGTGTTTTCCGCAAAATAAAAACCGCTAAGAAAACAAATCAATAAAACTGTTTTCAGAGATTGTCTTTGTACTGCTTTTGTTTTAGTACCAGTGTATTACTTAAAATATTCATGCATTTTTAATACCATCCGTGCATTGGGAGTTTTACTATGTAGATGTATGTCTTCTTAGTAAAATACTAGCATATGATATCTGAAGCCCTCCCAAAATCTGCAAAAATTGCATCCAGGGATACACAGTCCTGAGATGTCAGGGCTGCACAGCCACCAGGCCTCCACTACTCCTGTGATGTAGAATATGCTTTACTCACTACAGTGTATTAATAAGGTTGTTTTAAACTTCTGTTACACTGTTTTCCATCCTTCATTCATCTATGCCTCCAAACAAGCTTCTGTATTTTCATATTGTCTAGAGACACTAAAGTTTCAGGCTATAATGAGAATTTTTTTCTCATATGTTGATCAAAAACAGGAACTACAGAACATTTACGAGAAATAAATTATATAATGTATCAAAGATATTTAATTCAAAATAAGTAGTGTTGCAGTACTCTACTTAAGTAATCTTATTTCCATCAATAGATATCAATTTTTTGCAGAAATAATAGAAAAAAATAATTTTGGTTTTCTTGCTGTAGTATGCCCAGATATAATTCAGGAAGAACTACTTTAGTCAACGAAGTTGTTACAGTTTAACCAAAGATACTTGAAAAATAAAAGAGTTGCATACATATGTTAAAAAATATTGGCTGTTCATAGTGATTTGCCCTTCCCTGTGTCTAAGAGTGGAATTAGACAGAGGGATCTATCTCACCTAGCTTTAGGATCTGTAACATGCTCCATTGCAACAGCTGAAGAGAAGTTAACTTTACCTGGGAATAGTTGACTTGGACATTTACTTCAGGGTGTAAAAAATCACATATTAAAAGCAGTGATTTCCTTAAAGCAGTTCCAAAGTCTAAATTATTTGGAATTTGCCATATCAATATATGAAATTAGTAAAAATTAATTCCATTGAGTAGATTTTTTTTATTTGCTTTCATTTGTCAAGAAATCTACAGATAGTTGAAATTCTTATGATGAGGAATGTGTTCACAGTCCTATAAATGTATGTGCTTCCTAAAGTCAAGTGCTAGAAACAAAAGCTTGCTTGCCAGATTAACTCTTTCCAGTTTGTAGTTACAGCATTTCACAGCATGCCATCACTTCTTATAAGTGATGTAGGCAGCACACTGCAGCCTGAATTAGGGACATTGCCCAGATTCAACAGGGCTGTATACGTACACAGATTGATGCCAGCGAGATTCAGCTTTTTGTCTAAAGAATCAGTGCCCAGATTGATGCTGCAGTGCAGTGGAATTAGTTATTAACAGCTGAAACACCTCTCTTCTTTCTTTATCTCTCTCTTTAAGAGTAGATTTTCAATTTTACCAGAGCTTGTTTTAATAAGACATTAAACTCTCCTTCAATTCTATTAGTTTTTATCTTTAATGGGAATTTCCAAAAGCAGTGTGCATTTTAGGAACAGAAGTTTTTTGTGGCTTCTATATCCTACTAGTATGAGTAATTTTCTCTGGAATTTGTACACTCCCAAACCACACAGACACTTTTGAAAAATCACTTGCCAGCTAAAGCACAGCACACTAGCTCAATCATTTTCATAAAGCACAGATGTGAAAAGTATAGTTTAAGGGGGGATTGGTACCATGTATCATATATGTAAACAGATCTCTTTTTTTAAGATCTCCACAGAATTTTTCCTATTCTGATGACTGAAAAATTGAGACAGAGTGTTTTATTACTCTTAAAATGCGGGTAGCTGGGAGAGATTCTAGTTTGGTAATCATCAGGAACTTGTGGGGTAAGACGAGCCTGCATTTGTGAGGTCTGGGAGCCCTTGATGATAATTCATTGATGGAGACCATCACTCTGGTTGAGGAGATTTTGCTATATCTGAGCTGAATAGGGAGTGAGAAACCAAGCACTGAAAATCACTGATTGCTAACAGCTCCTGTCAGCTTTTACAAAGATGTGAAGGATGGAGGGAAGCAGTGTACATAGGCATAATCTCTTGGGCTTGGAACATAACCTAAGAAAATAAGTAGTGCCACCTTCTCAGACCTGAAAGTGAGGACTAAACTTAAATTCTGTCAGACTCATAGTGAGATCTTCTTTTATGTTTTTTTGTCCTTATTTTCTGAACTGGGAAAAAAAAAAAAAAAGCAACACCATTGTTTTGTGTATTGTTATATGTTCACAGAATCTGTTAAATCCTAATAATACCAAGAAAAGTAGCAGGTAATATGTAGGGAAAACAATATATATCTTTTTTTTCCTCACTTCTCTCTCAAGTGATGGCAGTGGCAATGATAACAGTGACTCAATGACTTTTTTTTTTTCTCCCAGAGATATGCTTAGAGTAATAAATTGAGAGAAATAAAGGGAGAGCAACAACAAAGTAAAAAGAATGTTGACCAAGGACAGGAAAAGAGAGTAAAGAGGATTCTTAATGAGATGGCAGACCAAAAGAAGAAAGATCTTGGAGAAATAGTACTCCAAATATAAAGACTGGGACGTGTGTTTAGAAGAGGTTAATAAAGTTAACTTTGGCTCTGAAACAGATATTTTTCAAAATGTTCTAATTTCTAGTTACAAAAGAAATTACAGGGTGTCTATCTTTTTGTTTTCTTTTTCTGCTTTTCTCTTCAGTGTTTATGAAAAAGTTCCAGAGAATTATGCATCATCATAGCAAAGCCACACACCACAGAACATTAGTATATTTGAGATACTGTGACTGCCTGAAAAGGTTACCAGGGCCAAGATTCCTCTTGTATCTGGCTTTGGGACAATTAAATCACTAGCAAATATCAAACTGATCTGCTCATTAGTAGACAATTTATGAGCATAAAACAAAAAGACACATAATGAAAAAAGGGAAAATATCAAAGTTCTGCAGAAGAGGCAACCAGAATCCTTGCCTGGTCATAAGTAAAAAGCTCATTCTGATCAGGATAATGAATACCATTACTAATTCAGGGTTGTAGGAGAGACAGCTACAATGTATAAGGCTACACACAATGAAATTTTACCTGATGCTTGTTGAAATCTCCAAAATATAAAAAGTAATTTAGAAAATTAATGTAATCTTTACAAATTTGTTACTATTACTTCACAAACATTGAATTTTTCCCTGTTATATTTTATAGTATATAATGGATAATTATAGAACTTTTTTAAGATCATAAAAATCAATTTCCCACAGTTTCTTATTTTTTACTTTTCTATTTTTGTTTTCCTCTTCAAATCAAGATTTACAAACATTTGATTGTACATGAACCTGTCTTTACATTCTCTTTCATTGGTGCTTTCCTGAAATGTGACAACTTACCTTTGCATATAAACATGAACTAGATGTTCTCATGGGAGATAGAATGGAGTTAGTGAACTCAATTGGAGTAAAACATGGACAGCTGATCCAGTCGGACATGTCAATTCTTTCTTCCCTTCAGCACCACCTATTTTTTCCTCAATTCCAGTGAATTTAGCAATACCTTTTTCCTTTTTATTTCTTCCAGCTTTCAGGAGCGTGGTGGGCAAACATTTCAGAAGAGGAGCAGATAAGATTTCTTTTCAGATGTTTCTGTGCGTAGCTGAACCAGCAACACAAGGAAACTAACTTCTGTGGGCATGAACAGTTTGTCCTGGAATAAAATGGAAACTTAAAATCTTAGGTCTTAAAAGCAAACAAAAGGTCTGGTTGCAATTTCAATGTAATCTAGAAATAGGTCTAGCAGTGGGCTTGAAACAAACTTCGGTCCTTTCTGGTAGAGCAGGCTGAGCAAGCCCAGTTGCTGAAGTAATCTATAAAATAGCCATAATTTTTCTGATTTGGTTGGTCTCTTTTAACTCTTTCCCAGCTGACATACATGGTTGTTCAGATGGTCAGTACCACTTCTGTCAGTTCCCTGTTTTGAATTATAGCATAGTAAAAGTCTTCTATGTTAGGACATTCTATCAGTGTGCCTTCTCATTGGCAGTTTTGCTGGATATGTACATTAGTTGCATTTTATCTATAACGTTTTAGACTGTGTTTAGAAGTTTTCAAACTGGCAATTCACTCCTGAAAATTAAAAATAAATTAATCTTAAAATCTTTAAAGAATAACTACTTTTTTTTTTTCAGTGATACAATATATTTTATTACTGGTATAATAAATGTTCAGAGCTTTCTTCAAATAAAAAATATAGCAAAGGTAGTTGATTTCAATAATATTATGTCAGAGATGAAGTTAACTCTCAGAAAACGTGTTTTTTCCCCCGCTGTCCTTACCACAATAACAATGTTAGCACAAAATAAAAGAAAATTGGCGAAATAGATAGCATGTACTTGATGGTGATGGAATGTATGTTTGTGCCTAATACACTAGAGAAACTCTCCAATAACAGTTCACCCAAGTGAAAATATTGACCCATTTTACTCCCAAGGTCAGTGTCAATTTAAGTTATTGACTATATAAATGCTAAATACAAAAGTTTATATTGTTCAAGGCTACTCTAACTTGTACACTATACTTTTCAAGGTTTCTTGGTTACATTTAGTTTGTATCCATCACTTACTTATGCCCCTTTATATCTTTTGTCCTGTTTCTTTCTTTCACAGTCTTTTCAGTCTGTAATTCCAAAATGTTAAAGGTGTCACTATTACATAGGGAAGGACATCATATTCAAGAAAAAATTTTTAGCTTGTCTACTAAAAAAGTTCATTTTCGCAGACAGGTTGAGCCTAGAGGAACAGAGGCAGGAGGCAGAACTGCTGAACTACACCCATACTCACCATGGGATTTATCAGCCCATCACGATGACAATCTACACAAGCTCAGAAGAGCACAGAAGTACAACATCAAGTGGAAACTCAAAAGACTCAGAGAAAGGAATACTCTGCCCAGGCCATTCCCAGGGCTGTCTAGGAGAACCTCAGGCTCATGTCACAGCTGTCCCATGAGTCAAACGAAATATCTGTGAGATCATTTTACAGAAAAAGGGTGAGTCACTAGTCAGGGGATTTGCAACACATTATGGGATGCAAGATAAGAGCACCGAGGATTACAAAAGAACTATTGCATAATGTTTAGAGAAGGAAACAAAGGAACAAGAATGAGAAAATAAAGGGGTAAAGGGAAAAAAGAGATACATTTGCATGTAAATAGTTTGTTGTCTGTATAGTTTTCAGCCATTCCCTGCACCTGATCAATCAATCTGTTTTACCTTCTTGCTAAATTCCCTTCTGACTCTGTCCTGGATAAGTGGATCTGTCTTCAGTATGCACAAGTATATGTGTATGGGAGTCTGAGTTCCAGCATCTAGAATCAGATCAGGGGCCAGAGTCCCCTGTATTCATGATGCCAACAGCTGCACAAGTGCAGGTGTGTGGGTGTGATCGCTAGTGAAGATAGACCAGATGAGTCAGCTGAGTAGGTGAAGTGGCTTGGGAGCCAGGTGTGTGTCTCTGAGAGTGAGACCAGAGCAGAAGCTGGCTTTCAGAGGGTTCGAGGGAGTCCCAGAGAGCTGCTGGAGGGAGTATGTGGTCTGGGAGTTGATTAAAATATCTGCTTTCATCTATGTCTTTGTGTGCGTATGTGTGTGTGTGCAATGGTCTGTTCACCATCATATGTCCAGATGACAGCAATTGAAGAGACTGGGATCCAAGGGCAGACTGGGTGAGCTCAGCTGCTGGAGGGATCCATCAGGTACATATATGTATATTTACACATACACATACATGCAGACATATAGTGAGAGATGGGAACAGGATGATGCTTTGGTGTTGTTTGTGTCTGTATGAGTCATGGGAATACATGCCCAGCCTGACTACTGATTGGACCTGGAGGCATGGGACTGCTGCAGTAGCTTTGCCTCTATGGAGCCACCAGATTTCATAATGCCCTGACAAAAGTTATGTTCTGCAGTCATGCAATCTGTAGAATAATATTATTTATAAATATCTGAAGTCCAAAGCCAATATTGGGTGCCGCAGCCCGGGGG
>NW_020955281.1:955150-996479 GCF_003031625.1 Empidonax traillii
ATTGGGCAGATACAGCAAAATTTTAAAATACCCAATAAGAAAATACTGGTTCTTTCAACTGCCACTGCAACTCTGTACACAGAGCATTTTTGGTAATTAGAGAGAATTCAGTGAGATACATTTTATACTGAAAGGGATCAATTTTTGAGCAGCTTCAGCCTTCTGATATTCGTAAAAGAGACTTCAGACTTCCCAACTTTCTGATATATATGGGATTACTCCCTGAGTAAAGAATTAATCACTGTGACTAAAGTTGACAGAGTTAGGCCCTGATTAATTTGGTTGAAATCATAGGAGTCAGTCAGCATCAGAGCAAAAATAGACTGTGACTCTCACCGTGGTTCTTATTGCGATGTCATGGTGCCAAACTGGCTGCCTCTCATTTGAACTAAAAACCATGTCTTTTTCTTTAGTCACCTCTCTTTATTTCTGGGTCTGTTTGATTCAAAGCTCTTGTACAGACTGTACAGTACAATGAACTGCAGTCCATGAATGGAGCTAAATGGTGTACTGCACAACTCAAATTATAAACCTGTAATCCTGAAGCATAATAGCTACTGCAATTTTTTTTTTTTAATCAAAGGGATTGCTCACATAGTCCTAAAAAATTTACCAGAAATATTATATATTTGAATGTAATATGCTGAACAAGCTCCCATACAAATTCCACTATTGGAATATGCCTTGCTTACATTTTGCAGTCATGAGAATGCAATAGTCATAGGATATTACACAAAGTAACACGTACTTTAGCTGGGACTAATCATCTAAGTATCTATCCTGATTCTTGAGAAGATTTGTAGCCTGAGGCAACTGTTGTGGCTATCAAATGGGTCAATTTACAACACATTATTCTGCAATATTATTACTGCGCTTGCAATGTCTATGGTATAGACATATAAAGATTATCAGTAAAACAGAAAACAAATGACTGCTGTATATATTAAACATGAGGGTAATGAATATAACATCTGGGGAGAAAAAAAGGTAAAAGAAAAAAGAAAAGGAACTTTGTTTGTTTCCTCTAAGTGTTTTTCCATATGTATATTGCTATTTCCATTTCACCAAATAGAAGAACTGTTAATAAAGAACTCTCTTTTTCCCCTTCCCCAAGCATCCTAGACTGAACTTTGGCCATGTGTGTGAGCAATGGCTGTTATGGCATCACTGTTTCTTCCACTTCATGCACCTAGCTTTCCAGCAGTGTTGCTGTTACATCTCACAGATTGAGACTGAACCCATGGGATAGAAAGATACATCTTCAGATCCTATATATAGGAAGAGATGGCAAAATTATCAGTACAGGTATGACCATTAGGACCAGCTAGATAATATTTTTCTTTCTTGCCAGAACAGTTTAGTATCTTTTGTGAGGTGTAGGTTTTAGTGGATTATTGTTTTTCATGATGCGTGTCATGAAACACCAAAATAAAAAAAAACTTATTGGAAAAAAAATCTCTTGAAGATTTTAAAATCTATGTCTGCTTTTGTTTTAATTTGTGTTTCTATCTGTAGTCTGAGAATATGAAAGGCTAATGATCTTGGTGTTTCTTTGCACAGCTTTTAGTTGCATCATTTAACTATTGTATCCATACAATTCTTCTGTTGGATAAATCTTTATACTTCCTCAGACAAAGGTGGTCACTCAGAGATATTTGTACCATATTGAATAAGAGAGGGGTTTTTTTGTTTCATTTTCACAGCACTGTAAATGCAAGTTTGCACAAAATGCTGCCATTTTAATGCACCTGTTTTACCCATACAGTTTATTTGCTTAGCTTGTTAAAATGAATAATTTTCCAAGGACCCTAAGTTATGCTAGAAATTTTCATTCGCAAAGTTTAATCAGACTTCCTGGCTCTGTTCTTAGCATTTATAGCTTTAGCATTTGGTTGTCACACTCTTAAACAACTAAAAACCCCCCATTAGCATTCAGATATTCAAGAAACAGCACTACTTTTTCTGTTAACTTCTGCTTAAAACATTCAGATAAAAAAAGGACTTTTTAAATGAATCTCTGCATAAAGAACATCTACAATAGCTTCAAGCATGGCAACATTGTCATTTATGATCTGATCCAGCGAGCCCCACCCAGATATATATACATATAAAAGTTTAAGTTCAAGGGCAGTGGAAAGCAGTTCCCAGAACACTATACTAATTTCACTTAATTCCTTTTGTTCTGTAAAGAGTGGCTATTTGAAAAAGTTAACTGAGTCTGTGTGGTTTTAATGAGATTTACTAAAAAGGTGAAGTAAAGAAATATAGCACTCAAATACATGAAAATAGCTGAAATTGCTCTTACTGCACTAAGCTCATTAAATTAACTTGCTTGAATGCTGGCTATTAAAATTATCAGACCAGAGATTTAATAGGTCTAATGCATCTGTTTGGTGAGGTTCACACATCTCCCTACCCGAAGGTTATTGAGCAGGCACAGCGCATTTCTTTTTGGATAGCTGTGGTGCTGGAGTGTATGCTGTTTGCTGTAGAGCAAAGAAAGTGCTGGGTTAGTGCAAGGTCTGTTTAGTGCAATGAAAGCAATTAAGGACAACCTATGCAGAGTAACCCTTGGAAAAACTCTGGTAGAGACACATTCCATAGTACCCAATAAAATAATTGCTCCTAGATCAGGTCTCAAGTTTAATTCAGTGAGTTTTTAAATTGATGTAATGGTTCAAATCTCAGATATGTCACTCAGTTAAGTCTATGCTACACTCACTTTCAACAGTTAAGTTGATTATTTAATTTTAGACCATGATAAGGAGACTGAATGAACAGGTGCACTTCACAGAGTGTTAAGATGATAAAAATATGTAATGCCTATTCTACCGCCTCATTGATGCAGGAGAGTCTCATTCATCCTAGTAGGTAATACTAATTTCTGTTTCTCTACCTACAGAGTACATGAGCTTTGCCATGCAATTTTAGAATGAATGTAGTTATCCAGCAGCCTTACAAAATCAGAAAACCCTTTATGCAACCAAAGAAGTACAGCAATCTTACAGATTAGTATAATATGAAAAGGTAATTTCTGGAAACTCACAGGTTTACTGAGTTTCAGCTTCTTGAGTGCCAAACAGGCAGAGACAGAACTTTACATCAGTAGTATGTTGCAGTTTGCAGGTATGTTGGGTGTTGTATCTTTGCTTGATATCACCCTGACTGTTGGGTGTCGTATCTTTGCCTGATATCACCCTGACTGGCTTACAGTGTCTGCAAGAAGCCAACCTTTTCAGGGATATTCACCCCTACTTTTAACCTTTCAAAAATTTAGAATGTTATGAGAAATTAGTAATAATTTTGCTACTCAAAAGATTATATTGCACTCAGCCTATTCATAGCATGAAAGAATAAAACAGGATTAGGGAGCAAAAAGTCACAAATAGCACAAGGTAAAAGTGATATTAAACTTCTGCTCAATTTTTGTACTGCTTATGGTTTAGTCAACTTCATTGTCTGGGAAAGCATGATCAAGATAAGATGAAAAGGCATTTAGCAGCAGACTAGTAAAAATAGTATGATCAGGATTCCTAGTATTTATTTATTTATTTGTTTGTTTGTTCTCCTCCTAGACACTCTGCCCAGAAAACCTCAGAAGGATACATTTCCTTACTGACTGAGAAGGTGAATAAAACCAAAACCGAAAAGCCCCTAGACATTCCATTTGTGCTGACCTTTTTAAGGAACATTTCCCACTTACTGTGTTTTAAGCACCAGCTCTGAAGCTCTGGGACTAATTAGGTGGTCCATATGCTCTGATTGCAACAAACATTATGCACAACTTTTACAAAGAACAAGGTCACTGTGATTACCTATGTGAAGTCTCATTCGGGAAGTCCATTGACTAGAGAAACTTACTGTTGAAGAAACTTAATGTTGAAGAGCAATATAAATATTTCATGGAATGGTACTTATTAAGTCATAAATTTTCAATCATAACTCAAGACCACTTTAAAAGGAGAATTTTTTTCTGCATTGTCAGAGAATAACTACTTTAAAAAAAAATCAAAGAAGACTTTATAAATGAATATATTTAATTTTTTTTGCCTTTAGAAGTATTCTAAAGGTTAAAAAGCAATTAAAATTGTAAAATAAGTAGACTAACTACTCATTTCATTTATTTTATCTTTCTCTTTCCTCCTTTGAATACTTTTTTCTTTAAATGGTAATTTCCAGATATGGCTATATTTCATTTGTACTTTCTCTTTTTTAATACTATCACTGTAAATATCCCCTTAAAGTACTTCTCAAGTATCTGCCAAATGTCACTATTTCACTACATTGTCAAAATGATGTTAATTAGCTTTCCTTTTTAAATGGCTTCAAAATTTAGCTTCCTTAATTAAGAATGTGATTTAGAGAAAGCAGAAATTACAGAGATGATGCTCCCATTTTGCACTTTTGCTTTTCTAGACCATGGTGCAAAAGTTTCCTGAAAGAAATGTATATTACTGCAAACAGAGCATTCTCTCGATACTTGTATTTGTTACTAAAAGGTTTTAGTCCCCATTAAAACCTAGTGTGGGACTATTTCTTCAGTGGTAATATGTGGATCTTTTCTTTCTTAAAAATACACTAGGTAAAAAACCATCACCATATACTTATCTTTATACAACTGAGAACTGGGTGTTGATGTGTAAAAAGGGGGACATAATATAGGTAGGATTCTATGTTTTTCTACATTTGCAAAGGAAACATACGAGACAGGTAAAACAGAAAGTTCAGATAAGCTTAAACAGTGGCATCATATAATCAGACCTTGCATCCAGTTTTCAAGTAATAGCACCCAAGACAATGCAAATCTGTCTCCAACTGAATTTCATACTGAAGCCAGCAAGTGTGAAGATGTCATACACTGAATAGAAATAAAAACATTTGAAATTGGGAGAAAAAATAACTCCGGTAAGGGACCAGCCATTCAGGTGAAAAAGAGAACAGCTGTGCTTTCAGTCCCTGTTCTCTTGGTTATTTCAGTGTAAATGAGTCAGTGAGCAATGAAAATAAATAAATAAAATTAGATATGACCAAAGACCTGAACTCACAACTCCCTTCTTTTCTTTTCAAAGCCTTAACTAAATGCCATAGAATTTTTATGATATTATGTGCTTAGCCTTTTTATTTTCCTTCTCATTTCTGTGATTTTGTTTTAGGGTGCCTTCACTTATTTCCAAAGAGCTGTATTTCGCTCACTAGATTTCTTTTTTTTTTTTTTTTTTTTGCAGTGCCTCTTCCCTTTGCATTGCAACATTGATTTTTCTTCCTTATAATTGTTTCTTAAGTAAATAAGATTTAACAAAATGCAAAATATGTGTTCATAGGATAAAGAGATATTTTTGGTAGCTACCATATTTTAGGGATGAAAGACAAAAGTTCTACAGATAAAGTCAGTTAAGTACTCATAATGTGATGATATAGGTGATTGTGATTTTATCTTGACAGAAGATCTCTGCTGATGGTACCTTTCAGACAATTATATTGGTAAAAAAATAGGTAAAAAGTGATGAAGTCATTAAATTTTCAAAAATTACAAATTATCCTGTAAAGCTTCAGTGACTGCAAATTAGCCTTTGCTATAGCCCTCTGCTAACAATCTATAGATCATTTTATTATTCATGAATTTTAGTAATTTCAGGACACCACAGGTCATCTTATGCTCATTTATTTGCTAAACACCTTGTGCTGGTGTGCCTGTGCTGAAAAATTGCTACTATTTACTTCCCACAAGACACACAAGCAACAAAGTGGAGGATTTGGCCCCAGAATCCACTATGCCAGGCAGCATATATATCTTGCTGTCAGGGAAATAAATGAGCCCTTAAATTGGCTGCAAAGCTTTAAGAACTGAAATTTATATGTCTAGTTATCAAACAGAAAGTTCAGAACACCTGCCAATATGAAACATAATTGTGACAAACTGTTACATTTTACCTTTAACTTTTTGGCATTAACACCACAACTTCATTACACAGATCTCGTTCTCCCTACTCCTCCTTTCTCCCTTCCTCCAAATCAGTTCCCCTCCGGAAAAACACTCACTACATTTATCCGTTTGCAATGCTGAGCAACCATTGATATATTTGCTCATCTCTCATCAGATTCAAAACATATCAACATATTAAAAATGTTAGAATTTCCTATGAGAATAACAAAAAATATTCACAGATTACCACAAAAGCTAGCAATATTTAGATATTGATCTTTATAACCTGCCTGGAAGGCTTTCTACAGAACATCTACAACCATGAAAAAAAGCTTCTAGTTTCTTTATTTTGTTTTGTTTTACCTTAAAAAATTCAAAATACCTTTATCTTCTTTCATTGGCCTACTTTACTATTCTTCCCACTAGGTCCCAGAACACTTCTAACTGCAGTGCAACTTTTTTTTACTGCAACAAATCCAGCAATTGCTCAACTCTTTGCTCTTTATCTAAATGTTCCATAAAGAGGAGAAACTATAAAAAAATCCACTCTTCTCTGAACCACCTTTAAACTGTGTACTATGTGCACTGTAAGTAACTATTTTCCCTTTTGTGCATATGTATCTCCATGTTTCCAAACTCTAACAGCCATACGAAAAAAAGAATCATATTTAAAGAAAACAGTTTTTCATTTTCTTATCATCTATCAGGGAAGAGAATATCTAGGCTCAAATTCAATTCTACATTAAAAAAAAAATCAATATGGAGACCTTAAAAATTCTTAAACCCCTTGACCAGCTGAACCTTTCTGTTCAATAAAGTGAATACAAGCACTCTTAGAGAGAAAATTAATTATGTGGCACTTAACGTTCTTTATTTTGACCCTGAGATTAGCTCAGTTGGTTATATCATGGTGACAATAACACCAAGGTTGTGGGTTTGATCATGGGGTTTGGTGAGAATATCTAGCACAGACACATCCACTTATCTGAACTATTCACTCAGTTTTTCAGTGGAGGAGGAAAGGAAAATTCATGTCTATCAATTTGAGGTGCGTTAAAGGGTTTTTTGAATCACCAAATAACCGTGATTGTAGGTGTGAATTAATAAATACTTGTACAAATACATAAATTCATATCTGTTGGATTGATTGCTATAAGGATATTTGCCTGTGCCTTCATATGACTCATGTAATTTATTCTTTTAATTGTTTGTAGTTGTGTTACTAAACAATTTTTACGTAGCACAAATTTTTGTAAAATAATTTATAAAAACTCTTCTTTTTTCTTCTTTGTTCCCTGGCTACATATTACTCAGGTAGGGAAAGATAAGAATGGTTCTTACAAAAACATGATCTTTTTTGTCCTGGTGAGAGTGATATAAATGAAATCTGTGGTGTGTCAACACATCCAGTTAATTAGTGTTATAAATCATCATTTTTTTGTTTGGTTGTTTGTTTATTTCATGCACCGTTAACATAAAGAAGAAGCATCAGAAATGAACATTCCTGCTGTGTCAGAGAAGAAAATTTGAACTGTAAATGCATTATTCCCCCAAGAAATAGCAGGACCTCAAACTCTTAAGTGAAACAGGAGTCATGCTGCTTAATTCCAAAAGATGCACTTAATCGCATTGGCTTTGGTGGATGCATGGTACTGATGATGAACGGTTCTGAAAAAAACCCAACCAACTTTCACTAAATATTATACACAAATGCTTTTTAATATATATATACACACCTTGATAATAATGTACAGATAAGTAATATCTGTGCATACATAGGTTTACATTAAAGTTCATGAAAGCTAAAGAAAGTACATGCTCCCACTATGATCAACCATCAGCAAAATAAAATGGATGAATTCATGAAGTTTTTTAGCATTAGAAAATTACTATATCTGTATTATCCATTCCATGACATAAGTTCAGAATTAATGTAAAGATTTTGCATAATTTTCCCTTCATAAATAGTTGTTATAACAGACTGGTTAGCCAAGTATACACAAAACCTAACATGGAGACCTAAGATGAGCCTAAAGAGTGCTGATCAGTAACACACTAGCTGGGGTCCAGTAAACAAAAACGCACCCAAGGGGTTAATACTAGATCTAATCCTCTTTAACATGCCAGTGGCATTCTGGCTTGTATAAGAAATAGTGTGGCCAGCAGAATGAGGTCAGTGAGATCATCCCCTTCTACTTGGCATTGGTGAGGCTGCACCCTGAGTAGTGTTCAGTTTTGCGCCCCTCACAACAAGCAAGACACTGAGGTGCTGATGTATGTCCAGGGAAAGACAACAAAGCTGGCAAAGAGTCTTATAAGGAGGGAGCTGGGGTAATTTAGTCTGGAGAAAAGGAAGTTCAGAGGGGACCTTATTGCTTCCTACATCTGTCTGAAAGAAGGTTGTAGTAAGATGGGGGCCAGTCTCTTCTCTCAGATAACAAATGGCAGAATGAAAGAATGTCAATGTGACATTTGGGAACACAGTTTAGTGGTAGACCTGGCAGTGTCAGGTTTATGGTTGGACTCCATTCCATGACTGTAGAGGTCTTTTTCCAAACTGATTCTAGAATTCTATGATCTTCATTAATGGTCTGAATGATGGGGAAAAGTGCATCCTCTGCAAGTTTGCTGATGACAGGAAACTGGGAGGAGTGGCTGATATGCTGGGAGTTGTATTACCACTCAGAGTAACCTCAACAGATTGAAAAGATGGGCTGACAGGAATGTCATGAAATTCCACAAGGAGAAGTATAAAGTCCTACATATGGAGAGGAACAACTACATGCACCAGTGCAAACTGGAACAACCCAGCTGGAAAGCAACTTGGAAGAAAAGAACGTGAGAGTTCTGCTGGGCACAAACTTAAACAAGAATCAGCAGTGTGACCTTACTGCAACGAAAAAAAAAAAAGCTAGCAGCATTGCTTTAAGAGTATTGCTGCCAGCAGATCATGTAATGTGATCTTTCTCCTTCACTCAGCACTGTTGTGGTTGCATTTGGGTGTTTGGTCCAGTTCTGGGCTCCGCAGTATAAGAGACATGGGTGTCAACAAAGAGCCTCCAAGCTGACTAACGGACTAGAACATGTTCCTGTGGGGAAAGGTTGACAGAGTTGGGACTGTGCAGCCCAGAGAAGAGAAAGGTCAGGGAAGATGTTCTCAATGTATATAAACAACTGAAGGGAAGTTGCAAGAAGGACAGAACCAGGCTCTTTCCAGTGATGCCCAGTGACAAGACTGATCACTCTCATAGGTACTCTCATAATCTCTGTAAAGCTTGTATCTGCTCTCCCACTGTCTACTGAGATCTTTCAGTTGGAAATTTGGAGAATCATACCAGATGATAAATGGATGTAAAGTTTAGTCAAATTTCATAGATTCAAATAATTTTATTTAAAGTACTTGAAATGAAGATCTTTAAGGTAAAATCTATGTGAGACAAAATCAAAAAATCACAGAATATGCTGAGTTGCAAAGGACCCAAAAGGATCACTAAGTCCAACTCCCAGCCCTGAACAGGATCTTCCCCACAGTTCACACCATGTGCCTGTAGGTATCATCCAAATGATTCTTGAACTCTGTCAGGCTTGGGCTGCGACCACTTTCCTGTGTAACCGATTCCAGCAGACATTATATAATCTAAGATGCAAAGTCATAGCACGTGAAGGAGTAACGGAGGCAATCTTAAGATAACTGAACATTCTAAAATTAGTGCAGATTTACAGCAGTTTTGCACGAGAAAATTTGGCTTAGGCAGTTTGTGTCACTTAACCCAAAACCCAAACGGAAAAGTTTTACTAAAACCTCCCAGGCAAATAAATACATGTGAGGGAAAAAGGAATAACACTCAATTTAATAAAAGGAAATTAACACCTATAGCTTTTACTTGTCAAGTAGAAAAGAAGATCCCTACAAATACTTTTATGCTTTCTTTTGTACTTGCCTTTGAGTCTCTTTCCTATCTTTGACCTACTGCAGGAGGGGAAAAGTACTTCGAGTTTCTTTTTAAAGAGTCAGTAATATGTCCACTTCTTTCCTTTTTCAAGTTTTTCTGATGCTTGAAGAAAAATAATTTCTGAAGAGCAACTGGAAAGACCTTTCTATTTTTCTGGTGTGCAAAACAGCTCATGCAGCAGAGAAAAATGAACCATGACTAAGTAGTAGCTCATCTTGTTCTTAAATGAGAAACAGTTTAAAAATATTTTCCTGAAGCTCTTGATGTCAGGCTTTTTCAATGCTACAGAAATCCATGAACTGACTTCAAGTTGCTGTCATAACATAAAGTACTGGCAGGGCCCAAAGGATAGTAAAGCCTCATCTGTAGAAGTAGACAGCCTACTACACTTTTGGCTTCTGGTTTTTTTTTAGGTTGAAAAGGTGCCAAGTTCACAAGACTGCAAAACTTCCCACGGGGCCTACTACAAAACTTCCTGTGAGCTGTCCTTTTGTCAGTGAGAGAAGTGTTCCTATGCTCTCTCAGTGTATTCTAAAATTAATTTCTCCTGAATTCACATTTGTTTTCCTGTGTTTACTTTGTTTCACCCTAGTCTAATTTAAGCAATACTTCTTTGAGGGTGTGTTAAACAGTACTTAAGCTCTGTGGAAGAGGTTTTCAGTCTTTAAACTGCAGCAGTTGTGGTTGCAAGCTTAGTATCTAAACTGTATAGTAATGACAATGGATATCACTGTAGGACAAAAATGCAACAGTAGTATTATATTCTGTAGATCAAATGTAAAAGTTAAATTAAGATCTGCATTTCTGAAGGTTGAAAAGGTACCCATGACATCAATTTAGTATTCAGATTGAATGCATTTCTAAAAGCTCCTGAGCCAAAAGATATATATATTTTTTTTATTTTATTTTTCCAAAATTTCTGTTGGATGAAAGGGAAGTTAGGCAAGCTGTTTATCAGAAGGGAATGAAATCTTTAAAGAAAAAGTAAAATGAATTGTCCTATGAGTAGAGAAACTGCTGGCATTGAATTTCTTGTGAATATCATTCCTTTGTGTCCCAGCTTCTAAATACTTATGCTGAGTTAGCATTGCATCTGACTGCTTTTTGATTGCATGTAGTTAAATGGTATAAATGGTTCTGTGGAGAATAGTAGAGTTTTTTTCTGTCTTTTTTTTTTTCCTTTTTATTATGTTTGTTTGGTTTTAGTATAATTTCCGTGTCCTCTATTTGAAAAATTTTTGCTTCATCCAGGTATCTTAGATCCTAGATGCTTGCTACTGTTATCTATGTAAAACCAGGGCTCCACCATCAAAGGCAAACAGTAGTGAAGGAGATGAGCCAATATTCTTTTTCAGAAATCAGACCTGACAGTCCTCAGTCCTGGGACCTAGCAAACTCAATACAGAGGTTATAGTTAGTGCAGTAGTTGGACCTCAACCAGCAGCTAAGCACCTACACATCTGCTCAGTCACCTTCTCCCCCAGCAGAACAGGGAAGGGAATCAGAAGGAAAAAAGACAAAAAACTCATGGATTGAGATAGAGGAAATTTAATAGGTGTGCACATGCAATAGGTGTGCAGGCAAGCAAAGCAAAACAAGGAGTTAACTATTTCCCATTATCTAGCAGGTGCTTAGATATGTCCAGAAAAGCAGGGCTTCATCACATTTAGGAGTTGTCTGGGAAGGCAAATGTCATAACTCTGAATGTCTTCCTCACTGAACACAATTGTGTTCCCTCTCAACTTCTTGTGGACCCCCAGTTTCTTCTGTGGTGGGATGGGGTGACAAACAGAAGAGACCTGGACACAGTGTAAGCACTCTCAGCAACAGTGAAAACATCAGTATATTAATGCTGTTTTCATCACAAATCTGAACCACAGCACTATGCAAGCTAATATGAGGAAAATTACCTCCATTCCAAACAGGCCCCAATACGGCTAGTGACTAGCAATACAGAGCTATAACAGTAAATAAAGTATTTTTTCCATTTGATACAAATCTCCCTCAATAGTAAAGACAGATAAAACCTTTTCATCAGATTTAGGCACATGAACTGTTCTTATTTACACAGGAATGGGTGACCCTATGTGGTTTCTAAATAAAAATCAGCATTTTCAAGGCAAAATTTGTCATATCTTAAGGAGAGGTTTAAAATAGATTAGATGAATCCTGTTCAGTTGTAGTAGAAAGATAATAGGCAAGACAATCCTAAAGCAGCCACCTTTCTATGTATTTGTGCACTTAACTAAACAATTTAGGAATGTCCATCAGTTCCCAAGTATATCACACACCAATTGCAGCACTTTATTCAAGCACTTTGAGAGACAAAACCTGGTTCACCACCTAGATGGTAATCAAAAGAAATCTCATCTGGGTTAGGTTAATCTTTGCCTTTTCTTCTTCCCTCTCAATACACAGCAAATCAAGGTTCAACCTGAATAAACATCACCTAGTAAACCTGGTTTTAGATGCCTGTACCTCCAATAGGTGCCTGTAGCAGAGAAGTGAATGTGGATTCACAAAAACCACATAAGAAGATGAAAAATTCCCCACTGTTCTTGCTGCAGTTCTTCACATCTTTGAAAGGCTGAAAAGAATAACCCCATCTCTGTTTTCATACTCATGTCAAGATTAACAATTTCTATAATTAAAAAGATTTTTTAATTAAAAAGTTTTTATTATGTAAGTATTTAGAAAGATTCAACTACAAATTTTCTTTAAAGTTTAAATTAGATTTTATAGCCATTTCTATAAAACTGACTGTAACTAATGGACTTTGCTTCATAAAAGCTATTTGACTTTTTGTATTTAACCCACTTCTTATCTTTCCCTGTGTTTACTGACATTAAAAAATAATTATAAAAATGGTATGTTGAAAAAAAATTAGGCAGTTGTTTTTTTTTTTTTTTTCATTTTATTGTAAAACTTCACTTGGGGAAAAAAATAACGACCTTATTTCCACTTGCTTTGCTGTTTTTCCAAGCCTAAATAGTATTCCGAAGGAAATTAATGGCTGGTAGTATATTCTAAATAACATTTAGATGATCACAACATTCAAGATGAAATGATAGATGTACAAGGATTTTTCCTGTAGAAAAAATCAGGAAGAGAAAAAAAGCTGCTGTCTAGTATAAATCATCACATATCAATGCCGATTTTGGCTCTTGCAGGCACATATACCTCTTGTCAGCACAAGTACATTAAAATCCCAACTTGGCAACTTAAGTTAATGAAAAACTTGTTTTTGTGGCTTTGTAGAGCTGACTGAAAAAATGTTAGCTCAAAGAGGGGTATTTACTAAAACTTCTACCATTACTAGGATAATAAATATTTTGAATAGCTTTCTAACATGTAGATAAACAAAATCATCACAAGTATTTATAATGATATTTTAATTATATCATCCTTCAGAATTATGATTGTTCAGAAAATTTTATGCCAATCTGGCATTCTGGATTCTGGCTCAATATAAAAAGAAGAATTTATGAAAAATGCAAATGCTTCCTACATCTCTTAATAACTATCAAAGCCAGTGAAGACTCTGAAATGTCTGCTGAGATAGTCTGACTAATTATGTCAGAATCCTGCCTTAATTACGCAGATTTTTTTTCAAAAACGGTGACCAATGCTTTTGTGTCTACATTATTTGTCTACATGTTTAATCTTGAAATAATAGTTGAGATTTTTTTATTTTCTTAATTCACTATGATAAAGTCAGTTCTCCCTCTTAGTGCCTAATAATTAAAGTTACAATTATTACTAGACATCATAAAATATTATAGTCTTGTTGAAATGAATATCCTGCTATATATGCTTATTTATTTCCCCTTTTATAACACGCAACGTGAGGTCTTGTAATTTGCTACATTTTTTAGTTCATGTGCACTTTAAAGCTTTTTCTAGTCTTTAGAAAACATGGCAAAAATTCTGCTATGCATTCAAAAATTATCAATCACAATTGGCCTTATATAAGCTTGTAATTGCACCTCATGGTGAATAGTATTGTCTCTTTATTTCTAGTAGTGTCTATGCTGCTCAGAAATTGTGTTTAATTTTTTAAGATACTCCCAGAGAATTTGTTTTTTGCAGACCATTAGGTTATATATTAGATAGATAAATAAATAGTCAGGGGAAAACCCCTGACTTGTACTGTTGATTATAACTGATGTAACGCATTTTACTGCATGATTAGAAGCATTTCTACATAGATGAGAAGAAGTGTCATCAACCCATTAAGTCAGGCAGTATAAGAGATGCACAAATGGCAGAAAGAAGAATTAGGTGCCTGTGGTATGTATTATTAATCTTCAGTGGTTCAAGAATCCTTAAAACTATAAAAAATTACTTTCACAACAAATCATGAAGTGACAATGTTTTCCTTCTGTTAAATATATGTTACTGTCTATTTAGTTCTGAGAATTAAAATGTCAGAGCTGCAATAAGGTTCTGGTTCAAAAACCTAAATAACTGCTGGAATACTACAGGCACTGTTCATGAGCTGCAGAACTGAGCGGACATAAATGGAGATACAGGGTTTATTTTATTACTTTTCTAACAACATTATACTGTTTTCTGAGATTGTTACAGGTTCTTTGTAAGAAATTTTACCCACTCATTGAAACATACAATTGACTCAAGTTACTGAAGGCAAAGCCTAAGAACAAAGAGAAAGAAAAAAAGAGTATCTTTGATAACTTTAGCACTGTTGATAAATCATGCAGTATCTCCACATTCCTCTTTCTTAATTCTAAACAATTCTTTACTAAGCTGTGAGAAAGGGTAAAGTTGAAGCTGGTCACTCCATTTTCTAAGCAGCACTCCTGGCTTTCCCCCTGGTGGTCTACTGACTCACAGCCCTGCTGTCTGAAGCAGGTCAGATGTTTAGCCACAAGGGTTAAACAGTAACCCAAGTGGCTCTTGGGCAGCAGTTGTTAGTCAATGGTTTAAATTTAAGGAATTACAGAGGTGTAATTGAATCACTTTTGCCCTGTAGGTTTTAAAGTTTGGCAAAATGAGAATATTTATATAAAATGAATGATATATTATTCCAAATGATCAGACAGAAGGTCTTAATCAGAATTAGTTACTACACAATATAAATGCTAAAACTACTAGTAGTATAGTAGAAGATAGGATAGTACACTATATTGAAGCAATTATGGAAACAATAATTTTTTTTTTGCAAGACAAAACTAGAATTTTTCTGTCTTGTCTTGCAGAGAAATAGTGAGGAAAAAGGGGACAGCACTTCTCAGGTATAAAGGCGGAGGCGATGTCTGAGCTAGTATACTTGTTTCTCATCATGTGAGAAATCAGGATATTTAACTCAGATTTGCATTAACTTGCTAAGCGCATAACTTACCTATCAAATGGAATTTATTGTATCACAGAACTTTTTCTATATATGCTTAAGATCAGAATTTTACCACAGAATCAAATAACTGTAGAAAACAGATTACAGAAACTCCCATTACCTGATTGTTCCCCTGAAGCCTTAATTTTAAGCACCTTTCAATCTTCAAATAAAATCAGTCCAATGAATATTCATAGTGGGTGTGGCAAACATACCCCCCCCTGTAGCTATTTTAATAAAATCTAGTTAGCTAAATAATCAATTCCTAACCTAACAAATTCGATAATCAATTTCCTCAAAGATTCATGTTAGTTTTTTTGTTTTTTTTTTAATAATTAATGGCAAGTTCTTAAAACTTTTGCCTACACTAAAGACCATTCTCTTGAGCTTGTGTCTTAAATGAAAAATAAGAAATATATCTAAACAACCTTCACAAGATAAAACCTAGAGAGTTTCATTAAAAAGAAAAAAATGGTAAATCAAATACAATTGCTTTCTTGGTGAAGACTGGGGGTAATTTTTTGTTGTTTTTATGAGAAGATGGTTATAATGTCAGAAAATGTAAAAATGATACAATGGCTTGCCTGCACACTTTACTAATGCTCAGTGTGGATATTAGTTAAGTTAATAAATGCCTGTGTGCAAATATGTACAAGTCAATTCTACACCATCCTGGAGTTCAGTGATAATCAAAGCAACAAAAAAAATTGTGATGTGTTGATGTATTTTGGGATACCAAGCCTAAATTTAATGTTAGAGTTTGATTTGATTATTTTTCTTCATATTTATGTAAATTACAGAAAGAGTTTATTTGGGGACGGTTTAATTGTTTAGTTTTGGTTTAAGAGGTTATAATTTTCTCAGTGATCCAATGTATTATGATATCAGGAAAACGGAAAACACCCAGAATATAATGAATTTGAATTAAAATTTAAAAATAAAAAATAAGAGGATAAAATTTGTTTTAATTTTAGTGGAACCAAGATTTAAACAGAATTTTCTGAACTTACGTTTGTAGCTGACTCTCCTTGCTTTCTGCATGTGAAACTAGGAATTCATAGGTGTATTGCAAAGCCCAGTTTAAAACAAAACCAAAAACTAACATAGCATTTTTGAGAATATTTCATCCAATAACCCAAGTAATGTATTGCAAAAATTATGTCTGAAAGGTAAGATAATTAATACAAGTTTTAAATTTCAATTGATGCTAACAGAAGCAGCTGTACAGATGATTAGCTTTTTTACAAATTTAAGAACACTCGTTATCTCCCTTATTTGCATAATGTTTTAACCTAATGTTCAGACAGAGATGTAAAACTTCTAAAATTACTTTGCTTCTGTCAATATAGATGCTGACAGAGCATTTCATTCCAATTTTTTTTTTGTTGTTCAAATTCAACAAAATAAATTGACTGAACTGTGCACTTAATATAAACTGGAGTCAATAATTCAAGAAAAGAAACAAGGAAATTTATTGATAACCTTTCAAAACACTAAGGTGTATTCACAACAAAAAACCCCTCAAACCTCCACAGAAAACAGTGAATGTAATGGTGAAGTGGACTCAAACCTCTGCATGATACATTGCAAGGGATAAATCATTTGTATTCCAAAGGGATACAAACTTTAAAAACCACATTAGAAACTAATATAGATTAAGGATATTCTATTAAATGGAGTAGCAAGTGAAACAAAAGGATCTCTTGTATTGACACTGAATTTTACCTAAAAATCAAAAATCATAGAATAACATGACAACTTAAAAATATTTGTAATATTTAAAAAAATATGAAAATAATTTTTTTAATTGACAAAAATATTGTTTATATATGTCATACAGTTATTTGTAACTATTTCTTTGAGACTGATATTTGGTTCAGAACTCAATTGCGCAGCACCAGTACCAGTGGTAAAGAACTTTTAATAGCAAAGGCCTTGCTCCTCCTAGAAAAAAAAAATTGTGAAGTATGTGTTAAAAGTAATTGGAGCTTCTGGTGCAGATTACAGCAGGTAGACCATTTTTAACAACTAGTTAAATTACATTCTTACATGGATGGGAATAATGTCAAATCTGAATCAACAGAAAGGAAATTATTTCCTCCTTACTTTTGGTAGAGCTTCTTGGAAGTTCTTGTAAACCAGATTTCTGAAAACCTACATCTGGAAGAGCAGACAACAGTGCTTAACTTAGAGACTAATTTAATGCTCAATATACCTATGTTTAGTCTAGTGTAAATAGAATGATTCTGAGTTCAAGCATACTATGTTGGGACCTTGCTGTGTGCAAGCCCTCATCTTCTACTTTCCTTGTTTGCTAGAAAAAGTGAATCTAAATGGTTGGTTTTTAAAGTTGATGTGAACTTCTGCACAGCCAAGCAATCTCAGCAGTGAGCCCTGCAGGATCCCATGTAAATAAGAAACATCCCAGAAGGTAAATGAAGAAGCAGCCTGTAAAAAGACTGCAATAGTAAAAGAAAGTCAACATGGGAATATCTTAATTAATGTGTAATTTTCTTGTCTACTTGTTCAGTATGGTAAAAATTGGATTTTCAGGTTGCTACAAAATAAGTTCCTTATTAGAAACAAGGCTGAATGCATCAATCCTAGCTTTATTCTAGTATACAGAATAGCCTTTTAATATGTATTCAATAAATTTCCATTTATTTAGGTGGAACTGTAAAAGAGAAATCAATAGGTCTTCACAGAGACTTAACTATTTATCTACTTACCACACTCAAATGTAACCAATTGTCTTCCCCCTAAAAATGTAGCATATATGACTTCAACAAAGTCATATGACCATCAAAGAGATTTCTACTCCATGAAAAAATCAGCTGGAAAAAAAAAAAAAGAAAACAGCTATAGCGTATCGAGTTATAAAATTTTCAAATATTTGTTAGATGTGACTTTTTATTGTTGATATTTTATATTCAACACTTAATAATAGGTAGATGTATTTATTTAAAAAATTATAGTTTACAGTTACAAATATAATTAGGCAGGATTACTTGCACAGCAGTTCATTTACATAGTGTAATCTATTTTATACCAGTCCAAATTCCCTTGGTATAAAACAGAACAGAAAATTCTTATTTTTATTAAGGTATTTTTGATCAGTTGATCAAGACAATGTTTCAGTTTCAAGTTACAAGAAAGCAAAAAATATTTTCGACTGCAGCTTTTTTTTTTTTTTTTTTTTTCAGACAGAGCCTCCTGAGATTCAGTTTGTTCCTATTGCCTCCAGTCTTGTCACTGGGCACCACTGAAAGAGTCTGGCTCTGTCTTCTTCATACCATCCCATCAGATATTTATATACTTGCATGACATCACCTTAAGGCTGCTCTTCACCAGGCTAAACAGTCCCACTTTTCTCAGCCTGTCCTCATGTGAGGTGCTCCAGCCTCTTATTCATCTCAGTGGCCCATTTCTGCAGTCTGTTCAGTAGCTTCATATTTACCTTGTTATTCAGAATAAGTAAAATAATCTGTTAAAGGAAGATACAGTATCATAGGCTTAAATAAAGACAAAAGATGACAGATAAAGCTGCAGTTTCAGTGTAATTCAGGGATAGACATTAGATTCCTCTACGAAATTTACGAAAAGTGTCTGAAGCAGTCTTTCCAATGTGTGAGAGAAACCTGCAGCACAGTAATAAGGCGAGGACATGACACAACATTCCCTCTTGAGATTTCTTGGTGGATAAGTATGACTTTTGGAGTCTATGAACCATGTTTCCACCGTTGTCACTACTTTATGGTAGTTGCAACAAGGTCTACTGTCATAGAAATTTTAACAGGGTTGCTCTGTCTTCAACAACTTTTTCACTCAATATAAGCATATTATAATTCTTTGTTACGCATTTCAAAAATTATGTTTCTGACTAAGGGAATGTTACACCTGGTCCAGAAGCTTCAAGCTTTACCAGGCATTACACTTTAATTTCAGACTTCAAGAGATTTCACTCACACGAACTCTTGCAAACTCTTTGGTTCTTTAATACCTTGAGTTTGCATCCAGAGAAAAAGCTTCACTCTTTTATCTAAGATATTTCTTTTAATTTATGGAGGAACTGGGTATTACGGCAAAAAGGCCTTCCAGGAGCAACATACAACCAAGGAAAAGAATTCCACACAAGCATTACACAAATATCAGGCTACTAGGAACAAAAGGACTTCCCTGCCTTCCTCCAAACAGCATTCTGAGCTCTGCTTCTACACCCTTATATATATATATATATATATATATATATATATATAATAATATATATTATAACACACATAAACACACACACACATATATATATATATAAAATGAGAAGTATTAATGAAATATGAAGAACTCTGGACTAAATTTCTACCTAACATTACACAAAGATTCAATCTGTTGCCTTTTATGAGAAAGAACAGAGGCACTTTCTTTTAATACTATAAGATCTCCTTTTGTAACTACATGCTAATGTCATACACGTCACATTTATACCTCACATTGACCTCTGAGCATCAGATAAAGCTTAAGATAACTTTAACAGAAAACTTTATTTCAAAAGGAAAACAAAAAATACTGCATTTCAGGGTCTGAAAATCATTAAATCTTTCATTTTCAGTGAATATCATATAAACCTGGATAAAATCCAGAGCATCAGGAAACCTGGGGGTTTGTGCTTCAAAATGCCAAATGTTATTGTGCCTTCCAGCTCAAGGTCTATATCTGTAAATGGTGTTAGGTCCAGGGGCAAATTATTCCTTGTATAGATGGTGATATAAATGGTAATAAAAGAAAAAAAAATATATTTTAACATACTCCTGAGAGAGACTGTTGAGTTGATACCTGCAGTGTAAAATTAGTTGCTTTATTAAAACCAGTCTAATCTGGAAAAAAATATTTTCTAAATTGCCAACCAGAATAAATAATTTTTGAAAAATTTGGCTGTAATTTTTCCTTTCTGACTTATAGCAACTTTTTATCCTAAATGCGACTTATGTTATCATTTTAAGCAAAAATTAGTGAATATTATTTTAATTGCCAGATTATTGCAGAAGTGCTTGTTGCAGTGAATATCAATGTTTTAAAGAGACAGAGGCTTGTTTTCCCTCCAGGGTTACTAGATTAATGCTGAAAATTATACTGTGTACAAACAGTTGTAATAGTTGTGCATCAAACTAAGGAAATTATTCCTCAATGGAACCTTTTCAGGAGCTATGATAGCTTGTTATAAGAATTACATGTAAGATTTAATTTTTAAATTTTATCAGTCTAAACCATAAAATAAAAATGCTAACTGCTGTCAGGGTCAGCTGGTCATAGGCCTTGGCAAATGCGGTGAATTTTGGGAGTTTAAAAAAAACATTAATAACAATATTCAGTTTGAGAGGACAACTTCTTAAGAAAACCTGGGTGAAATGTGTACCATTATACTGAAAAAGTCGTTATTTGAGGTTCTTGTTTGCCACATGACTACCTTTGCTAAAGAACTATTGTTCTGACCAAAATTTCTGGTCACTGAAAAGCCATTGAAAATAACTCGGACATAAGGCCAGAATATATCTGACTAAAGGTAGGTATGTAGACTCAAGCTAATTTCCTTGAGTCCTTCTGTATTTTGGGGAGGAAATAAATGTATTTTTAGTATATATTCAGTTTAGTATATATATACACTTTTAGTATTTTTTTTTTTAGTATTTTCGGTATAGATATACAGTTTATGCTGTACATTTACACAACAAAAACATGAATTTTACAGCAAAAGTACCTCTGAACAGACAAAAGGGTGACTAGTTCTAGTGACTAGAGAATATACATTTTCCACTGACCGGATAAATCCCATCTAAACACGTGCAAAGTATGTTTTTAAAGGACTTAGCAAGTGAATTGCAAATAAGCTCTTCTGGAAACCCTACTAGGTTTCTATATCACTTAATTCCCTCTAGCAAACTTTACATACTTAAAGAAGAAATTAACTTAGGAACCTTGCCACTCTTAGGTGTCTTGTATGTTCAGTTGACAGATCTTAAGAGATTTATCTAATTTTCTATTTTGTAATGTAGAAAGAACACAAAATGAAAATATGCCTAATTTTTGCATCTCATTTAAATGACTACAGTCAATTGCATTGAATAAAGATCCAAATTTATTTTGAACTAAATTAAAATGCAGGGAAGAAAACTGATTTCACTTAGGAAAAGATTATAGGTAGATGGAGATATGCCCCTAGAGCTGAGCTAAATTTCTCTGTTCTTTCTATAACTATCAAGAAGTAGTTACCAGCTGAGTACAATTTGACTCTGCTTGAGGTGGAAATAAATTACATGCAAAATTTATCTATTTTTGTACATCACAACACCTTAACATATGAATACTGCAAACTATGAATAACAACTGTAATCTCATCTGTCTTGTGCAACAAGATGATACTTTTCTAATCTACTAGGAAATTACATGCACATTCAACCAATCCCAAATATAGTAAAACCTTCATATATATGGACTTAAGAAGGTTTTCAGTATGGTATTTTGGAAGATGTCGAATGTGTCCATCTGCTTTGGAGAATAAAGTAGTGTAGACATGTCATTTTCTCCAAGAACATTCCATAGCTCTATTTAACTTTTGTAATATGTATATGGAACCTATTTCCCAGCCATTTTCTTTGTCCCTCATTGGAATTGCTCAAAGTTAGGTTGGTCTTTAATGTACAGCTATACTGTTCTTGTTCACTCACAGATCTTGGTCTCTTTGTTGAATAAATATTATCTCTGGATTGCCTTTGGGATTACTCAAAGATTTCCTGCATGTGATTTGGGTAATAGTTCACTCCACAAATAGCACTTTCATGTGAAAAGGAGAGATTTCCTCAAACCCTTGTGTTTTATTTGTCTGTCAGTGCCCCAGAAAAGCTGAGACCCTTGTGCTCAACCCATGAGCCAGCAGTGTGCCCAGGTGGCCAAGAAGGTCAGTGGCATCCTGGCCTGGATCAGGAGCAGTGTGGCCAGCAGGAGCAGGGAAGTGATGAGTATGGCCTCACCAGTGCTGAGAACCCTGTACTCAGCACTGGTGAGGCCATACCTGGAGTGCTGTGTCCAGTTCTGGGCCCCTCAGTTCAGGAAGGATATTGAAGTGCTGGAGCAGGTCCAGAGGAGAGCAACGAGGCTGGTGAAGGGACTTGAGCACAAGTTCTATGAGGAGAGGCTGAGGGTGCTGGTTTTGTTTAGCCTGGAGAAGAGAAGGCTAAGGGGAGATCTCATCACTCTCTACAACTATGTGAGAGGAGACTGTAGCCAGATGGGGTTTGGTCTCTTTTCCCACTGTTGTGGTTTTGTCCAGTCGGCCAGCCCCTGGGGCTGAGAATGGTTTTGTCCAGGTGAATTTCCAGACAAGAAGCCAATTAAAACTCTCAGTAACGCCTTTGCTAATTGCATCTTTAAGAAAACAGAGGAGAAGGTGAATTGCACAGTTGAAATTAGGCAACCATGTAGGAGAGAAGCGGCAGGCCCAAGGAGGGCCAAGGCCCTCTCCTCCCCCGGCCCTGGGCCGGCTGCAGGTGTAGCGCTGAAGCTCCCCTTTTCTCTTGTAAGAGAGTGAAGGGAAAAAAAAAGTTTAAAAGACTGACTGCTTGGACGAAGAACCGCTGCAAAAGAATTCTGGCAAAGAGATAAGGGACTTCCAAGGTCAAAACTGGCAGCCGGAAGAGAGAGAGAAGAAAAGTAGGAAAGGGGGGGCTTGCTTCTTCCCCCCCTTTCGCTCTCTCCCTTCAGCAGAGAAAAGACTGAAAAATAATCCCTACTACCTGTAGGAGTTTGCTGGGGTGAGGAGACCCCCCTGTTGCTTGTGGAGAAGCCTACAGTGGAATAAGCTGATGCATGAAGAAGCCGAGACTTCATGAGAGACCTGAGGTGAGGCAGAGTCCTGTTGAAGACTTTGTGATCCTTGAAGTGGACGATGCTTATACCAGAGCGAGGACAGTTCAGATAAGCTTGGGATCTGAATGAGAGATCCACGCTGCTGGTGTTGGAAATTTGTGACCCTGAGAGCCTTATGCTGGAGCAGAAAATGGCTTGGGTAAGGATGTTGGGATCCATGCGTGGGATCCATGCTAGACCCATGCTAGAGAAGTCTATTAAGGACTATTCTCCCGTGGAGAGGGACCTCCTTAGAGAACAGGGGTGGACTTATATGCCATTATCCCCTGTAACTCCATGGAAGAAGATCCATAGTAAGCAAGTGCCCCCTTGCAAGCCTATGGAAGGAAAAACCTTCAAAACCTGGGTAACCCCCTAGCCTCCAGTCTTAGCCCAGGAAGGTGGTAGGCCCAGCCCTGGAGGCTGACACATAAAAGGAAAAAGAGTTCCAGCTGTGACAAGGGTGCTGCAGAGTTACTGGAGAGAGAGCTGGAACTCCGAGAATGGAGAAAAGGACTGCTTCTCCTCCTTGGACTGATATAAAAGAAGGGAGGAGTATTTCTGTAAATACTTGGTACTTTTACTTAAGTAGCATTTGTAGATGTAGTTCTTTAGTAGCTTTTATTTTGATTTTGCTAATAATAAATGTTCATACTATTTTTCCCAAAATCCTGTCTCTTTTGTCTGCATAAACCTTCTCTCAACTAATAGTAATTGTGTGGGGAGTGTGAAAGCAAATTGACCCAGGGCAACACCACGGCAGCTATCAGTAAGACAAAAGGGCATGGTTCTGAGCTTTGCCAGGGGAAGTTTAGGTTAGATATTAGGAAGAAATTCTTTACAGAGAGGGTAATCAGGTATTGAAATGGGCTGCCCAGGAAAGTGGTGGATCCTCCATCCCTGGAGGTTTTTAAGATGAGACTGGATGTGGCCCTTCGGAGCATCACGCTGAAAAAGATTGTGAATTTAAGTGGTGCAAGAACTCAGCCTTGCTTCATATTATTACAGTGAGGTTAAAATGAACCAAGTTCTTCCATGGTGAGTGACTTCACCACTGTTGCTGGTTCAGCATCAAGACATCTTCTATCTCCATTGGATGAAGACTGCTATACTGTTTATCAGCTGCAAAGTACCATTGAGTTCCCCTTCCTGCAAGGACTTCAACAGAGCCTGGCCACGGTGTTTCCACTCTGCTACACCCTCCATTTCATCCCCTTCAAATGTGCTTGAGGTTGCAGATTGTGTGTGTAGGGAATCATCATGGAAAGTTTCAGATGTACCAACTGCATTCCATCCAGGGAGTAGCAAGTGCATTTCATGCTATAATTTCTGTACTGTCATAACTTCTGTTAAGATGTGAACAAAGCTTTTGCATTTACTTTAATTTTACCCACAGCCATTTTTCCACAAACAGTCATTAAACAGTATAAGCAAAACTTCAAATAGTTCTTCTCTGTCCATATTATTCAGTGCTCAAACAGTGCTGAAACATTCTTGGTGTGTTCAAATATCCTTTATGACAAAATATATTTTCCTGTTTTCCCACTAGCACCATGAAGCTTGAAATGACCTTCCACCCACAAAAGTAAGAATTCCTTTAAATTGTGCAGGGACAATATATGGGACATCTTAAGTTGTAGCATGCAATCTGTCTCATCTAGAGAGGCTGTGAGCAAGCTAGACATGCACCACTTGGATAAAACACAGATTTATCTATCCTTAGAAATGCAGCTATAGATCCTTATTGCACATAAATAATTTAAGAACAAATAATAGTTTTTACAGTGGAAGAGCTTATACCTAAATGTGGTCCTTGATGTACCTGTTTATGAAGTTCTAGACTTTAAAATAAGCTTTCCTTTTTGTAATACAAAAGTTTTGAGCTGGTAATATAAATCACTATTTGTTTTGTTTTCTACTGTAGCAGATTGTGCTACTCCTGGGATTTGTCTTTCATCTTTCCAAAGATTTTATTACAATATTTCATAAAGTTCTATGATGTATCATCTCTATTATATTAATCTATTAATCTATTATATTAATTCCTACAAGGAGTATTTTTGTACCCTGAAGTTCTTCTTCTTTAGTTGTTTTAATCTGTGCTGGGCTAGTTTTTCTAGATCAAAAGATTTCTAACTCCTGAACTGATTGGAACATAGCAGCACTATAAATCCTTGTGATAGATTTTCTTGCATCAAAATTGGGTCAGCTTTATTACTTACTTTGCAGTTGTTTCTTTTTGTATGAAATGGTATTGACAAAAACAGCAAGTTAGTTTATATAGTCTAGTATAAAATCCTTATTTACTTTATCAAACCTTGGTACTAGATATGTTCATGGTATTTTAGGAGAGTGTATTACAGGTTTGTGACATCTTTTTCTTTTTTTTTTTTTTCCAGAAAATATCTCCTAGATAGAAGTATTAATTCTAATTTAAAATATAGCAAGAAGATTGTACATGTGTAACATTAAACAGGTTTCAGAAGAAAGGCTGGACTGAAGTTCTAAAAACTTTTTTTTTTTCTGGCAGAAAAAAAAAATTAATACTGATTAAATTTTTTTGGTGGACAAAATTATAGGATTGAACTGTGAGCAATATCTCAAATTAAAATTTCGTAGACGGACAAATAAAGTGAAACAAAGAACTTAATTTTCAGCGTGCGCTGGGTGCGGTCAGGTTTGCCTTGTGCCAGGACCCGAGAGCACACCCGAGATGGGGGGGCCAGTTCTTTTAAGGTCTCTCGATTTGCATAACTGTTCCCCTGTCCCTCCCATGCTCAGCTCTGCTCCCTTTCTTCCCTAAAAGGTAATATAGCCTTTTCTTGAGCCCGAGTGGGTCTCTCAGGGCGGGCTCACACTTCTCTTTTCCAGTCCATTGGTTGTTTTAACCAACCTATCAGATTGTTTCCTTGTCCCGGCCGTGTGGTCCCTCGGCAATGAGCCCTAACTGGTCTCATTGTCTTACAGGCTTCCCGGTTCGCCTTCACACAGCAATAGCAAACAACAGTAACACGATCACAACTATTAACAGGTCACAGCTGCAACAGAACTGCAGCCGTAGGCAACTGCAGAACACCCCTGATCACAAAAACTCCTCATCATGAGGTAATCATGGAAACCCTGCTTGTAATAAAAACGTTTCATTTATTTCTTACAGAACTTTAAAGAATTTCCAGATGTTTTGCTGTATAGAATGTTTTCTTCCAGTCTTACTCTAAAAACAACTTTTATTGGCTTAGTGGTTTTCAACCCTCTGCACAATACAATCAGCTTTTCTTCAGGAGGGTACTTGTCTGTATTTTCTTACTGATCTTCTCAGTAGTAAAATTGCTATAGATTCCTAATGTGTCCCTCTGTACCATCCTGAAAATACTTCTTTACTTCCAGTGAAGGAATAATGTTCTGTTCTTTGCATGGACTTCTACCCGACCTGGAAAGCAACAGGAGGAGACAAACAGTGAGTCCATCCCTATTCTTTAAAAAGGAGAGAACACATATTTATTGTGAAAAAAAAAAAAAAAATTAGAAAAATTGGAATCCACTATACCATTCAAAGCAAAAATAAACCACAAACTCCCAGAGCAAGAGAAATCGGATTATCTTGTCCAAAACATAGTTTCCATTACAATCATGTGTTGATAGAGCACCTTTTTAAACGTGCTTACCCACAGATATTCTTGCATTTTCATTGAATCCTCTGAAAAAAACACATAAACCTTTGCTTTGCTTTTTCTTTTTGACAGTCTATCTAGTTTGACTGTGGGGTTTGGTATTTCTTTTGTTATTGTTGTTGATGTTGTTGTTTTGGTTTTTTATTTCCCTTTTTTTCTCACATAATGTTATTGATGTGTTCTCTAATCTACTGGATGTCTGTCACTTGCTTTGGTGAGGATCAGGCTGCGGACAGAAACTCATTTTCAGTGGATACAGGGAGAGGTTTCTTGGCAGTAATGGTAGAAAGCATCTAAAATTCAAAGTGTCATCATGCTATAAGAAATGGGTTCAAAATAAGGCACCTTTTATTGTGTCTTAGGCTTCAGCTTAAGAAAGTCAGAATCCCATATTCATCTCTCCTCCCTTCCTCCCTTCCTCCCTTCCTTCCTTCCTTTCTTCCTTCCTTACTGCCTCCCTCCCTCCCTTTCTCCCTTCTCCTTCCCTCTGTCTCTCTGTCACAGCTATCAGTTTCATCCAGGTTTATTCTTTTCCATGTACTGTGTAATTCTTGTATTGTTTTAGAAATTGGCTTTCCCAGGAACCAAAACTAAATGATATAAAGAGCCACTGTGCCCCAGCAGGCTAGGAATTAACTCAAATTCTTACAAACTGATATCAAAAATATTCTCAAAACAATCAATTTTCCCTGTTTTTTTCTGCTGTCCCCAAAACTAAAATTTCCATTCATACAAAGTAAAAATCATTGGTTAGTTTAAAGAAGAAATCATAAAGAAGAATCATAAAGTGCATCTGAAAACAGCCTAAAATTACTGTCAGTACATATATATTACAAAAGACCTATGGACTTCACAGTTCTCTGAAAAACAGTTTTGTATAGTGATAAATACTTGTGTCTAGCCTCCATCACCTGAATATTTTATTTTTACCCTATGCCAGGAATCTAAGCTTCAAGCAGGCATCCTAATGAGAGTGCATGCTGTGACAATCTGCTGGGTAAGCTACTATATGCAGAGCAATTTCATTATTTTCAATATATGTGGTCTGCCTATGAATACTTGATGTTTCCTTTTACTCCTATCTCATCAAATTCAGGTAAAGATCCATGAAAAGGCAACAACGAAAAAAACTCCTGAGTGATATAAACGCCTTCTTAGCTTTGCATTTATAAGCCATTTTTTTGTTAGTGTAATTGAATTTGCTGATAAGCACCTGGGACTGTTTTGTGTGGTTGTTCTTAGATTAGTAATACCTTCTCCCAACCTAATGTGCAACAGCAATTTTTGTCTGTTCATGATTCCTTAGCTAACAAAATTAGGTTCTACATAAGATACGTTTACTGTTGAGTCTATATTGTCAGAAGTTTAAAAACAGCAAGAATCAAGATATGAGAGGAGGAAAAAAACCTTATCTTTTTCTACCCCCTGTTCCATTCTGCATGATATACTTCAATACCAGTAGTTTATTATGAATAAGAATATATTATAATTCAGTAGCAGTAAAACATCATAACTTTAAGGTAATAAGTAATGATTTGAATGCCTGCTTTAATCTAACAAATTTAGTTTCTTATGGTTTCTTTGACATATCTAGAACAGATACGGCAGAAATAATATTGGAGAAAGGATAACCCTACAGCATCAGAACTGAAGCTTGTAATGCAGCCATGCAGGGTAGAGCATCCCTTGTACTTTCATGCAGATTATTCCAGACAGCTAAATTCTGCAGTCAGTATGAGTCAAAATGGAGCCTACCTTCTCTCCTGTAGTATTATCTGTAATAACTATTCTTAGTAACTCTCTTGTGACAAATACTTTGCTTCAAATACTCTTCTGATCTCAAGAGCAATTTCAGTCACCTCAAGAACAGAAATTTGTGCTTCCTGAACATCAAAATTATTCACCTAAAGGACTATTTGACCAAAGCTGTTATATCATCAAGATGGCTTTGCACATCTTCACAATTCAAAATATTTATCTATTTGAATATATCACTATCTGGAAGAGAAAGACTACCACAATAGCCATAAATATTGTCTTTAATTTTAATAAACTATATAGTGCTATTTGGTAATAGCTCTCTGAATAGGCATTTAAAAATAACGTAAAAGATGCTTGGATTTCTAAATCCTGTGGTAAAACAATTTTCCTAAACCTTTGGTTCAAATTGAAATCAAGGAGACTCTTCACTTGTCTCTTAACCAAAAGTTATTGTTTCAAATTTGCAGATGACACCAAGCTGGGAGGGAGTGTCAATCAGCTGGAAGGCAGGAGGGCTCTGCAGAGGGACCTGGACAAACTGGAGTGATGGTCTGATTCCAATGGGATGAGGTTCAACAAGGCTGAGTGCCGGGTCCTGCACTTTGGCCACAACAACCCCCTACAGCGCTACAGGATGGGCACAGAGTGGCTGGAGAGCAGCCAGGCAGAAAGGGACCTTGGAGTTTGGATTGATAGGAAGCTGAACATGAGCCAGCAGTGTGCCCAGGTGGCCAAGAAGGCCAATGTCATCCTGGCCTGGATCAGGAACAGTGTAGCCAACAGGATGAGGGAAGTGATCCTTCCCCTGCACTCAGCGCTGGTGAGGCCACACCTGGAGTGCTGTGTCCAGTTCTGAGCCCCAGAGCAATGAGGCTGGTGAAAGGACCTGAACACAAGTCCTATGAGGAGAGGCTGAGGAATCTGGGGTTGTTTAGTCTGGAGAAGAGGAGGCTCAGGAGAGACCTCATTACTCTCTACAACTCCCTGAAAGGACGTTGTAGCCAGGTGGGTCTTTTCCCAGACAGCTATCAGTAAGATAAGAGGGCATGGTCCTGAGCTCTGCCAGGGGAAGTTTAGGTTAGATATTAAGAAGACATTTTTACAGAGAGGGTAATCAGGCATTGGAACGGGCTGCCCAGGGATGTGGTGGATTCTTCATCCCTGGAGGTTTTTAAGATGAGATGTGGTGGATTCTTCATCCATGGAAGTTTTTAAGATGAGACTGAATGTGGCACTTAGTGCCGTGGTCTAGTAACTGTGGTGGTAGTAGACCAAGGGATGGACTTGATGATCTCAGAGATCCTTTCCAACTCGGCTGATTCTATGACTCTATGAAGTTTGTAGCACCTTTCTTGCTCCAAATCAGTTTTTACTATTGATAATAAGCACTAGAAAGGCATTATTCTATGTTTCCTGTGTCCTTGTACTCTTCCTTGGTCAATCCATTATTTGCCTAGGTGAACCATTGGCTAGAACTAATGTTATTAATTTCTGTCTAATCACAGAATCACAGAATGGGTTAGGATGGAAGGGATCACAGTGGATTATCCTGTCCAGCCTTTCTGCTCAAGCAGGGAGCACATTTCACAAGACTGTATCCAGATGGTTCTTAAATATCTACGGTGAGGGACACTTTACTATTTCTCTGGGCAATCCAGCATATGGTCACTAGCATAGCATGGAAGTTCTTCCCCATGTTCAAGCAGAACTTCCTGTGCATCAGTTTCTGCCTGTTGCCTCTTGTCTTGTTGCTTGGCACCACAAGAAAAGCTTGGCTCCATTCTCTCAACACCCTCCCTTCAGATACTTATATACACTGGTGAGGTGCCCTCTCAAGTCATCTCTTCTCGAGGTTGAACAGTTCCAGCTCCCTCAGCCTTTCCTCATAAATCAGGTGCTCCAGTTCTTTTGTTACTTTGTTACTGGACAGCTGCTGAACCTGCTCCAGGAGCTTCATGTCTTGTACTGAGGAGCCCAAAACTGGACACAACATTTCTGATGTAACCTAACCAGGGCTGAGTAGAGAGGCAGTATCATCTCCCTTGACCTGCTAGCAGTGCTCTTCCGAGTGCACCCCAGGATACCATTGGCCTTCTTGAGGCATGGGGCACACTGCTGCCTCATGAACAGTTTGTTGTCCACCAGGACCCCTGGGTTCTTCTGCAAATATTCTAATAGTAAATTATTTCCACAGTTGTCAGTTTCCTCACTGGAAATATAATTTTTAATGTTCCAAGTTTTTTAATTTGATTTCTATTCCTATATGATAAATATTTTTCAAATATCTGCAATTTCAATTTTTACAATCAAAATTTTTTAAGTCGAAATAAAAAGACAGAAAAGAGTGCTAATCATAGGTATGATATATTTTATGTTAGGAAGTCTTGATTAAACAAGATGCAAAGTGATCTGTGATCCAGAAAAAAAAAAAAAAACATTTGGAGATGTTGATACATCTTCACTAACCTACTAATTATTTGATAAGCCCTAACAGCACCCAGTGACATCACAGTTCTCCTCTGAACCACAAACTTGAGATCTCTTTCATAGAAGTTATGGACAGAGTGGAGATGGAGGATTCTTCTGTGTGCATAGAACTGACTGAAGTACACAGCTGCTATTCACCAGGCTTTCTATCTGGGCCTGGGGATTCAGAAGCCAGGCCTAGAAGTCTGGCTGTCTAAATATAAGTTTACCTCCTGATAATTTTTGTTCAACCATGAGTGATTGAACATACAAGGTATTACCTGTGAAATGAATGTAGGAAACTCAGGAAGTCCAAGTCTATGGTTTAGACAAATCCAGAGCTGTACAATTTAATTTGCACATAATAAAAACATAAAACCTGGTAACATCTGCACCACAACAGGGTTTTATTTTATTGCCTACAATTGTAACACCACAATTACAGGGAAATTCAATATAAAAAATACATTACACTGCATTATGACCTTTAAAGCAATTATGAGATGTGTATTTAGAGTGAACACATACATTCTTATACATTTGTATTAATATATAAATATAAACATGCATACAATGTTTGACAGGAATTGTTCAACATTGTGTATAACAGAATACAAACAATTTATTTCTTTGTAATTCACATTAGAAATGAGGGTAAGCACCCTTAACATTTCTTCTGCTATTTCTGCTACAGAAAATAACACATCAAAATGCTGATTGCATTAAAGAAATATGGAGATGTTGCAAGGAAAAATAAAACATTGGTTTCTTTTTCCTTTTTTTTTTTTTTTTCCATAGACAGTTATGAATTTGAAACCAGAGAGGAAACAGAATTATTCTGACACATTACATATATATCTTGTATTTTCAGAAGGTCATTGCCTACCATCACCATTTTCTGTTATTGGTTTCTGTGGTTAAAATGTCACAATGGAACACAGCTCACATGTTTAAATAAGGAATAAAAAAGGTTATTGTGCATTTATGCATCTATGTGTTTTCCCATTTAATTTTTCCTCAACAAAAATTAAATTTACCAAAAAGTTAAAAGTAAAATAAATGTAGTTTACCTGAAATGTTTAACTCAGAGTAGAAATAGAAATATGGTAATAATGATCTTCAAATTAAGTGGGATACAGTAGGGCTCTATGCTGGTACCTGTCCTGATCAACATCCCTATCAAACACCTGCAGGAGACAATGGAGCGCAGACTGGAATCAAGCTTGAATGTAACACCCATCTGCAGATTATGAGTCAATACGTTGAGGGGTAGAGCCATCCAGAGTATCATAAAAAGGGTAGAAAAGTGCATCAACTGCATTTTACGAAAGGGTAAATGCAAAATCCAGCATTTGGATTGTGTGTGATGTGGCATAATGAAAAAAAATTATTTAAATATTTTGAAGTTTTAAAAAATTTCTTGCCTGAAAAGACTAAAGATTTATGATTCCATATCCATATTGTGGCACAAACTCAAAAATACAGATCTCTGTGTGATTGTGGATAACTGTTTTAATGGGGAAAAAAGATGTGAGCAATAAACTAGTTAATTTACAGAGAAGATGATCTAAATATAGTTCACTAGCTAACAGAAATAGTTTTAATTTGAGAAAAAAATAGTGACATTTCCTTTAGGTTAATATTGCAGAACACGTTAACTTTTATTTTCCCTCATTTTTCTCAAATGGAAAAAAATATCTATATGGAATGAACCCAAATCTCAGTTGACTGATTTATTTATTTTTATCCAGTTCAGAAGCATTTATTTTGGTAATGCTGGATAATCTTTAATCACAGCAAGTCATCAAAAAAGCATACCTTAAAATTAGGTTTCTCAGGTCTGAGTATTCTTGTAGATAATTGAAACAAGATACTCATAACATGTACCCACATTTCATGCTTCAAGTATTTATTTTAACTTTATTTAATTTATCTACAAGATAGCAGTAATTTCTGAAAGACTGCCTTTAAAGAGTTAGCTGAACTGCATCCTAAAAACTTAGCAATGTCAATCCACTGACACTGGTTTGTATTATCTTTGGTGAATTAATTCTCACCAAATGAATGATAGTGGTTGCTTTATGTCTAAAACTTTGTTAATAAGTGTGAACATTAAGGTGGATCAGAAGACTGCAGTAATTATTTGGTTTTCCTATACCAAGATTTATGTTAATTCCAAACATGATTCTGTCACATAATGTCAGAATTTAATTTAAAGAAAGGATTATACACAGATTAGCTGCCTTATTAAAAGAGAAGAAAAAAAAAGAAAAAAAAAAAAAAGAAAGGAACCAGACACAGATACATGCCCAAATTTATGTATGAGATATCACATTGTGAAATTATTTTTATTAGCACTGCACAGGGTGTCCTATAAGATATAAGAACTACGTCCAGTGCCATTGCATTTAAATGCAATTTAAACAAGTCTACAAATAAATGAAGTAATTTATATTTTATAGATTACAAGAAACTAATAATCTTTGAACTGGATATAAATGATGAGAATAATTTGACGAGAAAAAGTGAGGAGTATAATAAGGGTGATATTGACATGGCAAGTATGTTATTTGCTTAGTGATATGAGACTGATTTACTAAAATATACTTTGTGTTAAAATTATGGTCCTTAAAAGTATATAACAAGAAATAACTGTTAATGTAATTCTTGGGTAGGATTTTAAAGGGATCGTTGTGGGTTTTTGGCATATCTTTTGTATTAATTTCAGACTGTACACGTATATTACTCTACATATGATCTCAGTTAAGGGTTTCATTTTCACCTCTCAATTCTTCAACATCACCTGTCATCTTTCAGTCTGTAGAAAAAGACCTTTCTGCTTTGGAGTTGCAAAAGCAGTGTTAGAAAATTACTCTTTAGATTCACTGACCTGTCCCATATCCAGCTGAATTTCTTCTGAAAGCATTTGTGAGACCCAATCCTTTTGGGCACAATTACTAAAACTATATGAGTTGTCCCTTTAATTACTTTGTTTAAATTTTTAGCTTAGGTTTATGTGGAATTGGAAGAAGAAGATTATTTCCAAGTTCTGAAAATTGTATCCTTAAATTTATCTTTAGTTTTCAGATGTAGATTTTTCTAATGCAGTTTTCTATGCCTCAACATTAATCCTATTTTAATTAACACTCTGTACAATAATTTTTATTTTTTCTTCAATTTCTGTTTTATTGTATTTGAAGCTTGTTTTATGTCAAATACTTAGAAAATCATAGCTGAAAGGGGACTTAACTATTAAGATTGGTAATAGGATGGTGGCAGTATTTGTGATTAAATTATACAAAGGGAAGTGTCTAGCATAAATATGTAAAGATAAACAACACCAACTGTCCCAGCATTTCCTCATAGGAGCCATGTTCCATCCATCTGATCATTTTTACTAGTCTAATAAAAATGTAATTCTTCAGATATTTTTAAAGTAAAAATCCCCATGTTTTCTCATCTATTGTTCATTTCTCTTTTAACATAGGAAACAAAGACAGGGTCAAATACCTAAAGTTAAAATTCAAGTAGAAAAATTGTAGAGAATGGAAAATTCAAACATAAGTCAGGGGAAAATGAGCAGGTCTTCTTACTTGTTCATTTTATATATAAAAATTTTAATATGAATTTTCAGTTTTTTCTTTACTTGTGATCAGTGATGGACAGGACCTTCAGCCTTGATCATTTTTATTAAAGGCTGATGTGAATTTGCCAAACACTCACACAGGTAGATGATTAAACTGCAAACTAGCCAGTTACTGGAAGAACTGTAACATCAGTTTGGAGAGTTTGTTTGTTTGTTTTGTTTTGTTTTTGTTTTTGTTTTTGTTTTTTGTTATTTTCCCCTTCTTTTTACCCCCACAATCTTTGGAAATTTTCAGAATTATTTTGTTTTTACTTACAATGTGAGACTGTGAAAGAGACTGAAAGAGATGGGATCTACTTGGAAAAGAGTATCTGCAGTATGAACACTTTGTATGATCACTATCAAAAATCTATAATGAGATTATTGAGTTTCTTTATGAGGTTTTGGAGTTTGTTTTGTTTTGATTTTTGTTTTGGTTTTGTTTGGTTGTTTTTTTCTGGTAAATACTGTGTGGAAGATCAGCTCTGATGCTGGAAGTCTTTATTTCTCTGGAAGCTCAGTTTTCTGGATTTGAGAATATAACTTTCTTCAGTCTTGAAAGTTGAAGTGACATAGACATTACCTCAGGTGAGTAACTCAGACATACTAAAATTTGTCTTTTTGCAGACCCCACAGTACATCAGATTTAGAGGGCAGAAAACTATACATAGGTTTCAAGTTTAGAATGTCTGCTCTTGTATCCTTCCTTCCAAATGAAATTTGGTCAGACTGGATCTATTCAGGTTCCAAAAAAGGATTCCTTGATATTTAATGCTATTGCTTCTCTGGTTTAGGTTTCTGTAATAGTTGTCAGTACACATGCGCACATGTATGGATAGACAGCCTTAAAGGAGTCCTACTGCAGGAATAACTACCTTCAAGGCTGAAAGAAAACAGTGTTATTCACTGACATTAGTCACATTAAACAACACTACATAATGAAACACTAATTGAATGCCCTTTTTGATTGTGACTATAATTAGGACTTTGTGTGACGTTTTTCTTCCTACAATTAATAGGATCAGTTATAAGTGCAGTTTTGAAACAAACTATCTAAAACCGACTAGATGGCAATTATTCATGTGATAGATAGAACTGAGAAAATAATTCCTATGGTTTTAAAGACCTAAGGGTCCATAAAAATTGAATCATAAAAAAAGTTTAGATTAAATGCTTTGGATGCTTTATGGAGACACAGTGTACTAAAAGCAACTGAATAATGTTTCAAATTTTATTTCCATAAACCAAGGGTTACAGTATTTTGAAGATGAGGTGAGCCCAACTTCAAATCTGTAGTCTAAAGCAGAAAACTGCAGATTCATAAGGAGACTGACCTCTGACATCACAGAAAAGTGCTCTAGTGACGATGTATAGGATAATGCTTTCTTCCTAGTTTCTCTGAATATCAGTATTTTTACTCCTAAACTTGAGATTAATGTACTTAAAATTGAAAAAAAAATATTGCTGTGAATAATATCTTAAATTCCATTATATTCTTCTCCCTCTTAGTCTAAAGAAGAGAAAAAAAGCAATAATTTTGGAAAAAGAATTTTTTTTTAATATTTTATCTGGCTACATAAAATACTATTTTATTTTTCCCTTGCTTTTATTTGTGGAAAGACATTGTAAGCATTTTTTTGTTGGAAGATTGCAAACAATCTGCAAGAGAGTAATACACGTTTTAGACTGACATTCTTAAATATTCTGCTGAAGCAAATGTAAATGCAGTGTGCATATGAAAGAAAGAACATTCATGCTCACTGGTATATTTACTGTGTTATTTACCTAAGGTACTTGAAACTAATTCTTTTTTCACTGTCTATCTAATATGCAAGTGAGTTATTCTCTAGTATTTCAGTTTTATGAGCTCAGCTAGAATTAAAGCAAAGATAAAAAAATAAATGGCAAACGGAATTTGGGATATGATTTTATTTTAAAATTCTTGTTATATAACAACTGGCCCTGTGACGTTGTACCCATCATGTGTGTGTTGCCCCCAGCCTGAAAGACTTCTCTGAATCTGACAGACTTACAGAGTTTATTTATGTTTACCCTCAGTCTAATTTGGCTCAACAATACATCTTCCTCGCTTGTTCTGTATTGGTTCCTCAGGGAAAAAAATTCCTCCTTAGAGAAGTTTTTGTTTGTTATGCAGACTGTTATTCAATATATATGAGAAAGATCATGTTTCCAATGCCTGATGTTGTAAGTGCCTTTTACTGAAAATATATTTTCTGTTATTTAGCTAACATTATTTGTTATTTTCACTTAAAGGTTTGGGAGAATTCTAAGAAATTTTTTATCTTCCCTTAAATGTCTTTAAATATGGACTAGACATTACTTTCCCTTTCTTTCATGAGGTTTACTTAAAAATCAGTTTCAAGTTAAACTAATCTCTAGTTGTGAAAAGGAAGTCTCACAAGCTTAGGAAGCTTAGCACCTTTTTACATGTAAAATTTATGTTTCTGAAAAGCTGGTGTATGTGTTTTACTTTTTTCCATTAGATTTCTCTGCCTCGTGTATGCTATTACTAAAAAGTACAGTTTAAGATATAGTGTCTTTCACTGATTAATAACTCATCCTTGTGATTTTCAACATGTCAAGACAAGAATAAAGCTTGGTAGAGGCGGAAGAGGCAGTGAGAATAGGCATTCCAAGTGCCAAGTAGTTCAGCTTCATTTTTGTAAATAAATGATCTATAAAATGAAAGGGAAGTCACTGATTTTTGAAATGCAATTTTAATAATAATATTTGCTTGTTTGTAATTGTCAATTATGTCTAAAAGTTTCAGTGAAAATTCCCTTTTGAATTTACACCAGCAAATATGCTAAGGCCCCCTGTTGACTAATTGGACAAATTTTATAGAGTTGTATTTAACATTGTCATATAAAAGAGAAATTTATTATTAGATATTACCTCTGTCTATAACAAAGATTAAAGACTGGAGTAAAAACAGCTGCTGTCCATCAAGGATAGCCACAGTAAGTGTTCTCCCTTTCGGAAAGTGCTTCAAAAGTAGCACCTCTCTTCCCTGCCATCCCCCATTTTTCTACCTGTACTATAATTTCCAAAGTAACATAAGGTATTTAAAAAAAGAAAAGGGATTTTTTTTTCCATTAATGTTTATGCCTTTAATATTTCAGACTGTCAGTCTGAGAAATTCAGAAATAACTGGAGTATTAAAGGAACAAAGGAACTCTATATGCTTTCAGAATGCATGAGACTGGGAAGTTCTTTATATGAAAATAGCAGATCAATCTTGCTTTATTTTATCTAACAGCAACAAAGGTAAAATACAAAGCATGTGGCAAAGACATCTAACTTAGCAGTTTGCAAAAATTTAGCCCTGTAGTAACTATGTCAATCACATAAAATCCTTAAAGTAGTAAGAACAGTTTTAGGAAGACTTCTTGTGAAATTATCATTCACAATTTAAATTTATTCTTGTACACACCAAATAAAAGTACTTCTTTGGCTTCAATTAAAACATTATGCTACATGAATATTAATTATATTCCCTTAGGAAAAAAAGAGTTAAGTTTAATAAATCAGATCATTAGATCTGATTAGTCATTTATCTTCCTTATGACAGCAATAAATACTTGATTTCTTTAAAAAAGACAGTGTATACCTACAAGCGTAAAGTACAACCGTCTCAATAGGTGATGAAAACTATGATTTTTGAAACTAAAAGCAATGAAAAATATAGAAACATGGAATGGTTTGTGTTGGAAGAGACCTTTAAAGATCATCTAGTCCTCTCCCCCCACAGTGGGCAGCAACACCTTCCACTAGATCAAGCTTAAAGCCTCATCCAATCTGACCTTGAACACTTCCAGTGATGGGGAATCCACAACTTCTCTGGGCAACTTGTTCTTGCATCTCATGACACTTATGATATTTTTTTCCCCTTATTTCAAGTCTAAATCTACTCTTGTCCAATAGATTAAAACTGTTGTCCCTTGTTGTGTCTCTACAGGCCCTGGTAAAAATTATCTGTCTTTCTTACAAGGCCTTTTTATGTACTGATGATTCTGTCATTCACTTAGTATCTTAGAATTATCTCAGAACTTCTTGGGGAGGTTACAACATAGAATCATAGAATATCCTGGTCCTACATATACAGGAGATTCTGAAGAATTAGTTCTATTGGTTTAAAGCTTTACTTTGCATACTTTGGTTACACTGATGTCCTAAAATGGTTAGCCAACTTTGGGATTACTTTGTGTTGCTAATTTGAGAGCTGACTGAGGTGAAAGAAAGATATAATGAGTTCTCTTGAGTACAGAAGTGTCATCCAAGCACACATGCACACACATGCACACACACAAAGAGTTTGGAAAATCTGCTCCTCAAATCCTAAAGTTTTTGCAATTCCACTAGCATAAATTTTTATTCATTTTAGAAGCCATAAAATGAATGTAGATAGATGTCTACAATCCAAACCCTGAAATGGAATTTTTCTCACTTGTTTTGTAATATATACATCAAAATGAAATTAATTATGCCACAAGCAATCTAGATAGTTAGCTGAGATCCCTCTCCTCCTATCATTTATGTTACGATTATACCATTATAAACCTGTTGAGACAAAGACATTTTCTTTTATGTTTGTACAACAGTAAGCACTTATAAGTCCTGAGGATAGACATAATCATAGTATAAATGACACAAAGAATGTATTTCTAGGAATTATTTTGTATGTATACTTTTGAAACAATTCCTTTTTTATATGCATCTGTATAGAGTATGGGAAGAGCAGTTGCAGAAAAGATTAGAGGAGATTTTTGCAGGAATAATGTCTTCCAGTTCCAAAACAAATAAATTAGTTGTTGTCAGGTATTTTATTAAAATATGAGAACATAAACATTTATAGCATATATAAAAAAGATTTAACATATATAAAAAGGGTTTAGACTTGGATTTTTTTTAAAAAATAAATATTATTTCAATAATTATATTAATGGAACCATTTAGAAGGTAACTGAAACCATATTCATGCAGGCGTAAGTAGCAATAAATTATTTAGATTAGTCAAATCAAATAAAATGTTAGAGTTTGAATCTGGCATGTCATGTATTCTTCAAGCTTGGTATTAACAATTCTAAACATAAAATCACATGTACACAACTTAAAAGGAAATGATAATATTTTCAAAAATGAGTGCGACAAATTAGGAAATTATGCAATGATTAAAAAGGGTGCTTAGTAAAGTGAGTTTTAATTACTTTTTCAACCCACAATATATAATGGTTTCATATTTAGTGAAGAAATATGAACCCACAATGGTTTCATTTTTAGTGAAGAAATATAGCATAGTGCCCACAAGTGGTTTAACCATCTAATATTTAGGTATTGAGTTTTGTCTAATCACCAGGACCCTTTCAATTTTAGTTATTTTAGTAAGTATTGGACTGTGTATGTTAATAGGCTACAAATAACTGGGGATGGATGGGGGTAGTGGGTCGTGAGTAGAAGGTTGAATGTCCAGAACTGAGCTTCTGAACTCTCAAACAGAAGACTCCTACTTAATAACTGCAGTGGGTACAGGTTGCTTGTAAATTTTGCAACAGTTAAACAGTACTGTCATTTACTGAATCCTCCATTTAATAACAGAAGAGACAAGGAACAGAGACAGCAACTGATGGTCTGCTAATGTATTGGGCTTCTGCATAAACACTGCTTAGAATGTGGAAGCCAGTGGGACCATGGGACCATGACCCACAAAAAAGAACTGGTGCTAAAACCTCAGTTTCTGTAAAGAAAAAATTATTTTGGAGAAAAGAGAGGACCCTGGAAAGAAGACAACAATGTTGGCTGGAGGAAAGGTCTGGAAAGTGGGGGAAGATCACAGAGGTCAGAGAGCTGTGTGGAGACAAAACACAGGGAGTGCCCAGGAGGGACCTTTGACAGTGATGCCCAAGAGTGGCAGCTATGAGCAGCAGCATGTCATAGACCAATAAAATATTCTGCACAGCCTTCCCAGAGCATCAGAGATCTTTGTGTTGGTAAATGTAATGCTGTGGGCTAGTGAGTGAGCAAGCACATGAGCAACCTTGTGAGCTAATCAAGTAGTCTAAATACTCTTGACTCATTGGTTGTTTTCCAGATCCACAATCTTGATTCACAGTCCAGATACCTGTTATCCAGATCCACTACTATTTGTCATTTATTCAGTTTGGCAATTAACAATGCCTGTAGGGTTCTTACTGATCTCCTGCACTGCTTTGATTAGCATCTGCAGCAGGACAGCATGCAATGATCATGATTTCTCAGGAGCTTTGATTTCCACCCTCAAACATTTCACTCTTCTGTCACCAGCATGGCAAGGACCTTGCTGATTAGACAGACTCTAGCCAGTTGTTATACAACACTATGGGTTGTCATTTATTCTATCTTGCCTGTGACACCCTCTTGAAGTGATTACCTTCTCCATTTGTTTAATGCAGAAAAACTGTCCAGAACATTTTGAAATATAAGTATATTTACATAGTGAATTACTCCTGTTACACCTACAAATTCCTTCAAAGACTCTAATTCTCTTTAAAATATTTTCTACAAGCCTTGTTAACTCTTCCCATTATATTTACCACCATCACCCATTTTATTCTGTGTTGTAATGATTTCAAAGTAGAGAAACCAAAATTACTTGTTTGTGATTCCCCATATTTCCCTAGAGTACTT
>NW_020955281.1:997046-1007413 GCF_003031625.1 Empidonax traillii
CCCCATATTTCCCTAGAGTACTTGTTATCATTGTAGTTGACAAGAAGATGGCTATTAGCTTTTGTAACTTCCCTATTCCTAGTGAAGAGATTCCTAGTTAAGTTACTTCAGAATTCGTAGGCATATAATATCTGTTTCTCCCAGTGTGTGAATAGATGATAATAAGCCAAGTGAAACAGGACAAGTATTATTCATCTTCTTTGTCCTCTTCTGGTATTCTCATCTAAGTCAGTTCCTCTGTTTCTTCTCTTTTGATGTGTTAACTTCTTTTCTTTTGTTCCTCCATAATGGCAGTGATATAAACAAATTTTTTTAAATTAATTGTTACTGAATCATCTAGTTTCCATTCAGACTCCCTAAGAAATTCTGGCTTCTGTTTTTCTCACAACAATTTTATTCAGTAGTATTTAATTCACCTAGAAATTTTCTCTGAAAATCTTTTCCTTGCATGTCCCATATCAGGGACATTTTTGTTTGTTTGTTTGTTTGCTTGTTTTGTTTAGTCTTGGGCTCCTTTTACAATTTTCTGAGATTCAGAGGACAGAAAATTGACCCGACAGAGCATTTTAAAATATCAGAAATAGGATAGCAATCAATCCATCATAAACACTTTTCAGAGACTCTAAATTTCTTCTTTGATACATTCTGTGTAATCACTGTTGAAATGTAGGTTTACTCTAGTTTAAGATTTGATGTTATTAAAGTGACATAAGGGAAAAGCATTAGCAAAGTAAATGTTTGACACATAAAGAAAGAGATGATAATAGAAATTCTTGAAGGAAAACCAGCTATTTCTAAAGAGAAGAAGACCTGGGTATGTTATGATTAATTTCATGCTTTGCCACTTTTCAATTCTTTTAAAGTTAGTGATAATAAGGAAAATTGCTTCTTAGTCTGAGCAGCTGCTTAAATGAAACCAATAAAACCTAAATAGTCCAACTTTTATGTGTTAGTTAAATGTTCTTTTATCTCTTAGAGCTAAAGTGGATAATGAAACTTTTTACTTAAGGGACTTATCAGTGAAAGTGGAAGTTTTGATAATTTTACGTTACATGTCTGGAGTGTCAAAATGACATATTAAAATGTTGCTGCCATGGTTAAGAGGAAGTCTTATGGGTTATGAATTAATACTGTCTAAGAGAACAAAAATGGAAGTAATAGATATTAATTTTTCTCTTCTTTTCAATTAGAGATAAAAGCGACTTTCTTTTTTGTTCGTAAGTGTCTCAAAACACATTCTAAGTGATCTAAGAAGAAAGATAGATAAGGACTTTGTAGTCTGTTTAGATGAGCAAAAATAGTTGTGTTAGATAATAAAGATTGTGATGGAGGCCTCAGGTTAGACACTGATAATTGCAGAGAGATTCTTTTTTAAAGAATATAAGTTTCAAAAGATGTTTTAAGCAAATATGTATAAAAATGACTGACAGGAACAGAATAACTTTTGATGTCATTCGGCTGAAAGGAGGTGATGGATCTTGAAGTTAGAAGATAACTAGAAAAGAGCACCCAGCACCATGTAGTGTTTTGAATTAAGAAAAATTGAAAGTCTGTTTGCAAGGTAGAACATGGACTTTAGACTGTTCCTGTAGCTTTCTAAGCATACATAAAAATGTCTTTTTCCTAAAGGGCTCTGAACTTAATGGACCAAGTAAAAATGTGCAGGTAAGAGAAAAAATGAAAAGTAACTTTTATTATCTTACACAGACACTGTGGTGACAGAATAAAAAAAAAAAAAGAAAATGTGGTCCTCAGGCTTTGTTCAGTTAGATAATTACTGAAATGCACTGCCTTGAAATTTGAGTCCTAAGACTTTGCTACCTAGCCTTAAAATAGATCAACTTTGTTTGTTATTCTAGGATGACACTGGATATTGAACAATAGATATTTAAATGTGTTAAATGTTAAGTTCTAAATTAATTCTATTTCTTGGTAGATTGCAGTGTCTTCCTCACCCTCATAAACATATATTATAGTGGTGGTTTTGACTACTCCAACTTAGGCACTGGAAAATCTGAAGTGATTAGTTTAACTTAAAAGAAAAGCAAAGATTGGGAAAACTTATCTTCCATTTTGATGGCATCAAGTGTAGAAATATTAGAAACATATTTCTTAAGAATTTTGGTGTCTGAGGGGAAGTCAACCTACCAACCAAAGAATGTGAAGGAATACATGTTCAATGTTGACTTTAATTATAAAAAATATACATATTAAAAGAAATATAATATTATGAGTAATATTGATATGCCAAATTGAAAAGAAACTTAATTTCAGAATTGAAAATATTTGTTATTTGTCATGAATTGCTGAAAGCACCAATGATAGCCTGCTGCTTTGGAGTGATTTTAAATTCATTTTACCTAAGTTATTTCTTAGGGAGCCTAATATCACTGTGGTGCAGATTTCAGTGTTTGGCACATACTGAATTAGATGCAGCAACTTAAACTATTTTAAAAAATAGTGTTATAATGAACACTGCAATTAATATAGTACTTCATATTTATGTTGCTAGCAAATACAATATTAATCTGAGCTCTACGTATTATTCCATTCTCTAAAGTAAACCACATAACTTTATTTTGACTGCTAGAACAGTACTGCAAAAGGTGCCTGCAGGGATGGGTGAACTAGTGATTGTAGCAGGCGGATAGCTTTTTTTTTGTGCTACACACGCAAGAGATAACTGAAGATTCAATCTTCTCTTTCCCATCTCATTATGAGGAGGGGAAGAGGTGATGTGTATGTTTGTGGCCCTTGGATTCTCTTTCTCTGCTTCAGAAACACTTGAGAGTAGATATCTGCCTACAGCCATAAAAGCTATTAAAGAATTACAAAAGCTCAGATCAGCAGAAGCATTTTGCAGTTCAGCCAGGGTGTGCAGCTTGAGAATTGCAAATATCTTGGGTCTGCCGGTGAGAAGTAGTGCCTTTGGGAAGACATTCTAAAAATTGTGCAGGGGGTGTAGTCTGACACGCAGGTCAGGAAATAGAGGCTTACAATATGAATTCTAAGGTACATTTTAGTATTTTTCAGAAGTGACCTAAGCATTTAGATACCTGAACTGTAAGTGCCAAAACCACTTTTCAGAGGACACAAACTCCTAACCCACTTAGAACGTCTCTGCATCAGCATTTTAGTTCAAATCAGGAGTGCACTTTGAAGTAAATCTCCCAGTCACCAACATTCCCCAAAACCTCCATCTCTTGCTATCCTCCACACTGCAGAGCACAAACTTACCTGCTCAGGACTCCAAGAACCTATACACTGTGCTAGTTAGTAATGCAAGGTTTACCTTCGCCTGGGCTGGTTGTAGCTTACTGCAACAGTCTTAGACCTCAACCAATTGATGCCTGCCCTGCTGTAGCTGAGGCCCCGGGAGTGTAATATGTGGTGATGTTGTTCAACTCCTCAACTGTCACAGAGTAATAGCCAGTCAGTCTTTTCATTAGGCTCTCAGCAATTTTCCAGCTTAAGATGGGACACAGTGAGAAAAAGCAGTGCTAAAAACCCCTATAAAAGTAGCTCCAAGTGGCCCCAAGTCTGGAGAATATGGAATCTTGGTCCTAGCTATGAAGTCATGATACAACGCATTCACTATAGACCTTCCCTACCACTTTTGAAGCAAATTGCATCCATCAAGCCTCAGGTGACTGACAAACACTTATTTTGCAGAAGGTGTTCTGTGGTTGAAGAATTTTGTCATCAGGTAAGGAGTTAAGTGAAGAGGGGAACAGCCTTTGTAGTATTCAGGTGAGTGAGCAAGAGAGAGACTGATTGAATATAAATCAGCAGTGCCCTGGCAGCCAGGAGGGCCAGCCATGTCCTGGGGGGCATCAGGCACAGCATCGCCAGCCGGTGAAGAGAGGGGATTGTCCCCCTCTGCTCTGCACTGGTGTGGCCTCTCCTGGAATACTGTGGGCAGTTTTGGACACTGCAATATAAGAGAGATATTAAGCTGTTAGAGAGTGTCCAAAGCAGGGCAAGAAGATGGTGAAGGGCCTTGACAGTCTAAAACATACACATGCAAAGCTGCAACAGGGACACATTGTGCATTTACAAATAGAAAAACAATTGTCAGATTCACAGAATTTCTGCCAAAACTTGGTAGATTTTTTGCTTATTCCTGGCACTGTTGAATGTGTTCTAGTTCTTTTTTTTCTTTTTTCCTGTGTATCTGAGGCCCAAAGCCAATACATACCACCACATATGGGGAATGCTTGGTACAACCAGATGTTAAGAGATGAATTCTTCTAGAGCTGGCATCTGGGTCTGGGTCTGCTCCCTTGGCACATTCATCTCTCTGTCTCCTTGATTGGTTCTGCTGCTGGCTGCTGTGACATCTGTTCAGCTGTCTGCAGGCTTGGTAAAATGCTGCTGTATTTCTTTCTTTCTGGATGTCAGATTTCTTTGATACTCTCAGGAGAATGTATAATTTAAATTTTATTCCATTGTGTTAGTTAATAGGGCAAAGTATGGATTTGCTAAATGATCTCATACAGAGTGAAAGAACTCAATCACCATGTCTCTATTTATTCAGTGTGAAAATGTAGAAACTTGTTCTTGCATTTATATTCTCTTACATAATTTACATGTAGGTTTGTTTTCTTTCTTTTTTTTTTTTTTTTTTTAATAATGAGTAACGATAGTACATCTGTTTTAAAGAAAAGGGTTTCTTAGACTGTGTTTATAAAATTCATCCCTTTATAACAGGACCCTTCTGATCATCCATTCATTATTTAAACTATTTCTCTATAAACAAAATGGAATGACACAATATTTTAGTATTTGCTGGCATACTTTATAATTGAACAGTTTAAATAGCTAAAAAATAGAGGGGAAAAGATCCATGGTGGGAGAAGGTTGTGACGATGCATTCAATAATTTCAAGTAGTTTGCTGCTAAGCCTGGTTGTGATTAACACCATGTGATCCATTCCTGCAATCATCAACAGGCTTAGAATGTGTGAGGTTTTTATAGTCTTGAAGTGCATGAGGAAGTTAATATATGTTGCTGTATATGAAGTAATAGTAAAGATTGTTTTTCAACCAAAAATTAACTGCATCCTGATCTCTTTTGACTATTTCTTTCAAATGCCATACGTTTGTATAGTTCTCAGAGTGAAAATCCCTTCCTTTTTTAAATGGGATTGCTTGTTCTGCATCTCACTGCATGTCAGAGCCCAAGACTAGTGTTACAGAGCTTCTTGCCTTTGGAATCTGTGATCAGTTGAAAGATGTAGTGACACACTGGAGCCTCTTCAAAGACCCTGAGATAGCTCAGCTGCTTATAACGTGGTGTTAATAACACTGAGGTCATGATTTTGATCCCTGCATGGGCCATGCACTTAAGAGTTGGACATGATGATCCTTGTTGGTCCCTTCTAGCTCAGACCATTCTGAGAAACAAATGAAAGCAATCTTTAGGGACAGTTATTGTTGAAAGATCATAGGAGCTCCTTTTGGTGAAATATTACTTAACTACACACAAGAGCAAAGCAATCAGAAAGAGAAAGGTTAAAACAACAATTCTTAGTAGAGATCAGTAATCCCTTTAAGAATTAGGTAGGTTTAATTTATGTTGAGTGTTTGAACTCTTCTGAGAATAGTTAGTGTTTTCTTCTCATTGCTTTCTCAGTTACTGAAATTAAATGCTTTGTTTAACTTTGTTTAATAAAGAAGTTACTTTTGTATTTGTGTAGGATTGTGGGGTTTTTTTGTTTTACTAAAAGGTATGTGTCCCTTCAAAATCAGTTTTGAATGTATTTTCTCTGTACTTAATTTTTTACACTATATTTTACAACAGACAGAAGAGTGGTTAACCTTAAAGGAGAATCATTTACCCAGCAAGAATGCTCTATACACTTTCCTTTCAGATTTCTGCCTAAAGTGGTAGAGTAGAAATAATGGTCATGTTTAACTGAATCCCAGAAACCTCGGTCATGTCATGAAAAAAATAAAGAACCCTGAACTACTGATTTTAAGAATGAGTTGGGAACTGGATGGGAGAACAAATATCCCATTTTAGGAAGAGAAAAATTGATATAAAAGTGGAAGCATAACTCTGATGAGAATAGTAAAGAAATACTCAGAGGTTCAGATTGCAGGCCATCTGCTATGGACGCTTAGGCCTCTACATGCCGGTTTCGTTCCTCATTCAACCTACAGAGAATGCGGCAACTAAGCTATTTATTCTTATTCTACTTACTCTATCATTACTTTATATTACATTAACTGCACGCTATCCACCCTGCACACTTAATCAGGTATGGGTCCTCTAAACCCCTGCATCATTAACTACTTACCAAAAAGTCATTATTATCTGATTGCTGTTCAGCAGACTTTGTAAAATGAATTGGTTGTCTCAGGCAAATGTCCACAACTCAAAGAGTTAGTGCTGCATTTGGTATTACTTTATTACTGAAAGAGTAAGCAAATAGAGTGGTACATCACCTACTGAATTATATAGTGACTTGAAAAGGTATCCCTGCAACTAAGCTTTATATAGTGAAGTGGGACAATATGATTTGTTTGCAGAAATTTCTGGAATTTTCTGTGTTCAGAACTACCATTTTTTTTACCACAGACTACAGACGCATGGACATTACAGAAGAATTAAATTAGATAAATACACATGTAAAATGTATATTTTAGTCTTAGAGGTTTAGGGGTGAAGAATGCTGACAAACTAAACAAGTCCCGCAACATTATTAGTGGAACCCCACTGCACTTTGTGGACTGGTTAGAAATAAGAAACATTGAGAAGAAAACAGTAAACATAATCTGGTATGCTCTGAACATCTTTCCACGTCCAACTCTTAGTTGCAATATTTGAATGAGTTACCACCTGAATAATTCACAGATCCAGTTTCTTGTTGTAATTTAGTTTTCTATGAAGAAAATAAATGTGTATAATGTGTAAGTGAACTTGTATGCATTACTGGGAGTAAAAATATATTTGCTAGAGAGCTACACAATTTTTTATGTGGGATAGAAAGAAAAAATTTTGTTCCTACAAAAATATAGACCATGATCCTAAGGTAAGAATTATGAAGTTTATGTAAAGTGTATATTTCAGGAAATCCTTTGCACATCTTGGTGAGCTCTAGTTCAGACAAATATTTTGAGAATTAGTAAGGCTATTAGTATTGAAAATATCATTACTCATTAAAAACTGGGTAAAAAATAAATGCCAGCAGTTATATATTTTGGAAAAAAATAAAAATACTAATGGAATTAGAAACCTAAACTACAGTTTAGTCTCTATATTTTATTCTTATTTTTGCAATCCATAGAAATTCAACATGAAACAGAAAAAAGAAATCAAATAAGAGTACACAAAAAGTATTCAAAAATAGGGTCAAAATTCCCAAGAACAGCTGGTATTTAACAGGCGATGATGCTACTTAAATTTTATGTGGCCATTCATACAACAGATTAATCAGAAACAATGCTACCCCATTATCCCATTACATATTGATGTCATGCCAACACATAATCATAGTCTAATATGATGTGATGCTGAGAGTAAAGTATTAGTCAGCTTTTAAGGAGTAATACATTCTGAAGCCGCTTCTGTGCTTACTGATTTCATCTCCCTGTACAATTGCCAATGTTAGAGGTACTAGGAAAGCTGTGAAGGAATCACACTGGAGTAAGCTCATCCTTTTATTTGTTTATTGCATGATTCTTGAATCTGTTACTAAAACAGGAAATAAGATATCTCTAGGAAGAACAGTGTGACAGGCTTATCTGCTTGGCAGTTAAGTGTGCCTGAGAGGGTGCTCTAAACCAAAGTCTTAAATTAACAAAAATATATTTTTTCATGTAAGAAATATTGTCAAAGGTTGTTTTTCTCGCTGGGTATTTGGTAAATGTTCTTTAAAAATTATAGAACTCCAGCACATTATCCTTTATTCCCCATTGTTCTCTTATAGACAGGAACACTGGCATCCATAAGGCTCAGGATGAAAATAGGACTGAAATATCATAATTTGTACTTTTGAGTGAACGCACCTTTTGCTCTTTCTGTTATATTTCTGTGCAATGCCAACCTATACTTTTCACTGCATCATTGCAATTAATTGCAGCTACAATTTCTAATTCACATTATTTTGAAGCAGGTGCAGGACAGCACCTCTTGTACATCTGCAAGTTGTGATAGAGATGTGAATTCTTTACTTATGTAAAGACGAGTATCTCAGTATGTGAAGGAAGTGATAAAATTTAATTTTTGCACTACTTTATACTTGTTTGCTGAGTGCAGAGATCTCACAACACAGAAAAGGAATAAAATAAATAGAACTACAAAGCAGACATTAAATGCAACATCAGGGAATGAAATTGTTTCTACTTCAAAAGAAGTACCTATGATGAATGTGGCAATTACTGTGAACAGACAAGGCAACAAATGAAGGACTTGGAGAATGGTGCAGATAGACACTCATGACAGATGTTATAAGGATGCCAAGGGACAGATTGCCAGACAAGTAAGTCAGAGAAGACACTGACAAATATACTGCAAAGGACAACTTTTCAAAGAAGGTCAGAAAAGAAGAAAAATGAGCTTATATAATGTAAATCTATAACAAGTCTATGCTTAGCATCTAAACAATTACAGAGCAGTATACAAAATTATAGAGGAAAGCTACCATGTCAAATAAAAGAAACCTGTATTCTTAAGGTGTTTCTTTGTCCCAAATAATTGCTCCCTCTGATAAACTCTACACTACAAAATAGCTTCACCTTTACAAAAGTGCTAGGGGAATCAATACCTTAGACATGCTTAACAGGATATGGGAAGAGGTACATATCTCAGAATAGGGTTCAACAGGTCCAGTGTGAAGCAATCTAAAATGAACAGCAAAGACATTTTGAAGGTATGGTTTGGCAAAAAGAACAGAATAGGAAGAGGTGTTTATGCATTTCGTCTAAATAAGAAAAGTGCAAGGATCTGTGCTAAGGTTTTAGAGTTAAACTTTCTTGGAGCAACTAATGCAAGTTATATCTCTTCATTCCTCTGTCTCCCTCTCCCCTTCTACATATATGCTTGTAAGCTATTATGCCATACATATGCATATACAGAAACATATAGAGTCCCCTGTAAACAAAGAAATCTGTGCCAGTCACCTGGGTAAAATGGAGTTCTGTGTTCAGAATTTCAGTTTGATTTGGTTCAAAGGAGGAATTTGAACTAGGTCATCACATCCCAAGGCGAAGTTCTAAGCAGGGAAATATTGGATCATATGGGGGAACATTAAAGAAAAAGGTCTCCTTCCTAAGTATTTTGAAGGACAAAAAAGTAATGTTCAATGTGAGAATAAGAGGTTGTCATGCTATGTTGCTCTGTATCATCATAGCCTGGATTGTTCCAGTTTGTCTTTTGGTCAATAAATATTAGAGAAAAAATAAAGTAATCATATTGGAAATTCTTATTTACATCCTCTAATTATGCACTTCTAAGGGGTGATTTCAGTAAAGGTGAAAAGAAAAACATTTAATAAGCCTCAAGTATTTTTTTCAAAAGTATATGCACTAATTTAATGTGAATGTTCTGCGTTTTTTGATTGGACTACTTGTCCATGAAAGTGACAAATGATTTGCTTTTTTTTTTTTTTTTTTTTTTAACTTCCTATGGGTTATTCAACAGTGGCCAAAAGAAGAGACTTGTTGAACATGTAGATGGTTGCTCAGATTTGATTAGGCTGTAATGAAATGAACATACTCAGACCACTCCAGTCTAGTTGTTTGTCTGTAATATGAACAAAACTAGACTTCAATGAAAGGTGATAGAAGAGGAGATATTTCTCACCATCCTTATGCATTTTTTGCATATGAATATGTAAATACATTAATTTCCTACATGAGAACTCTGGTTAACAAAATCCCTTCACCACATGAAAATAATTTCATAAGTATTTGTGATGTATTTGGACACTATAGAATTAAAGACTGAAATGTAGAGCATCAGGATTAAGATCACAAAGAAATTTGTAATACTGACACTTATTAACTTGTCATTGCTTCACTTTGCAATATTCATATTTTGCCATTTCAGTTTTCAGTTCAGTTCTCTTTTTGTATGAATCATGCATTCCCGTCTTTGAATATCTACATTTGCATTCATGTTTTGTAATTCTACAGCATGAAAAGAATCCCAAGAAATCACTGAGAAGTAAACAGAATACAAAAAAAGAAGAGAATAAGATAGGTAAATCTAGAATCTCTTCCTTTTCTTTCTTCAGAGTTTATTTGCAAAGTGCAGTTGCTTGAGCTGGTGAATTAAGAACAGCTCTACTACCAACTCAGACTTTCTTTTTCCTTCCTTACTTCCTCCCTCCCTTCCTCCTTCCTTCCTGCCTTTTATCTCCC
>NW_020955281.1:1007961-1081744 GCF_003031625.1 Empidonax traillii
TCTTCTCTTTTTAGTTTTTTTCTCTTGTTGAAGTGTCATCTGGATATTTAATTGGCAGTGTTTGCCTCAAAAAAAAAATGCAGGGAAACTATATTCTTACATATAAACAGTGAAACAGCATCTATAATGTCCTACGTAAGGAGTCATCTGCTGTTCACATGCAACAAACAACTTCTTTTCATTCCCAAAGGTATTAAATGAGATGTAATTACATGAAGAGATAGTAAACCATTCTCTTTTTATTATTGTATAGTTGCAGATTCAGAGAAAAAAGTTGTAAGGGACCCATAAGGTTCACCAAAGTCCAGCTCCCTGCTCCTTTCAGGATTACCTAAAATCAAATTATAAACCTAAGAGCAGAGTCCTTGGTATTTTTGTATCCAGTCACTCTATCCAAGGATAAAAATTTTTTCTGTATGTTATTTTATGTTTGTAAACACATAATCTGTGCTGAAATAAAACTGAGAAATCTGAATGAGTGGTTTAAGGTTCTACGATATTAGCTGGTTGGGCATATCAGTTCTGAATTAATAAGTAGAATAGGAGCAGCATTGACTATCTGCTGGTTAACGTATTTATCAAGCATGACAAAATATTTTTAAAAATATGGTCAAAGGCTGAAAATTATTTTTAATCAACTGCATTCAGGTCAAGAGTTTTCATTAAGCAGTTACCACAAGAACAGTACAAAAGTGAAAATCATTAAAGATTTATTTTTTAAGGTGTGAAAAAATTCAGCAGAAGTGCAGAAGTGATCTTGCAAGTATTAAAAACAAATATTTAGTTAGTAGATAAAATGTCAGTCTGAACAGAGAAGACAGTGAAAACACATTTCCCAGCTAAAACAAGCATAAAAGAAACAATTAGAAAATGTCATCATTGTCCTTTACCCATACAAAGTAAACATGGAAAGATTTTTAATTATAGCCTTGATAAGTTGGTGAAATGAATGAGATTAAAATGAAACTATACCTGCTAGTGTAAGATTTAGCAATTTTCACTGAGAATCTCAAAGTAAATATCAAAGGAGGTGAAGAAATCAAAGAACTGTCTTCATTCTGGAAAAAGAAATATTAATATACCACTTTCTTTGAGTATTATCAATCTTGTTTAACACAGATGTGTTTTGTTTTTTCTTTTTTTTAGCTGAAAGTTGCAGCTCAGAAGTCTGTTTTTTAAAATTTTTGATTTGGAATATTCTCCAGTAGCATACTTCATTCAGAAGACAAATGACTTTTTAAAATTAATTGCCTCTTTTGTCCTCCTATATATTGATCATAATATTTCTAAATATATAAAGAATTTATACATTTCTAAAGGTTTGATATAATATTTAACTTTAGCCATTTTGGCCATCAGTTGATATAAAAATCAAATAGTTGATTTGTTTCGTCAAGACCAACTAACAGTGACCATTCCTTTAATTATTATTCACAATATAGTTTTAGAAATAAAAACTGGCAATATTCAAATATATCCTTCCAGGATGACTTCTTCTGACACCATGATATTACAAGATTTTTTAAGATTGGAAGACCTTTTCTATTTAATGGTAAAAATCAGGTCTTTGGACTGATCACAGTAATTTTTTCTCTTAATCGCTCTGTATTTCTTGTTTGGTTTTGGTTATTTGGGCTGGGGTTTTTTTTATATACTCTGAAGTTAAAGCTTTCAAAAGTTAAAAACTGAAATACTGGCTTGTTTATGCTGACAGTGCTAATCCTGTTAAATATAATCTTTTCAACTGGTCCTGGGAAATGTTAGTGAAGTTTTTCTTCATTTAAAATCCTGAAATTGCCCTGAGGCATCCTTTTAATTTTTCTTTTTTCCTCATCCTGCTCTGTCTCGTTACAGCCTGCAACTAGCAAGCATGCTTATAGTTTAATATTCACAATGATCCACAAACCTAATAACCTGATAACCTTTATCTACATAATCATACCTACATGGTATCTGTTACATTTTAGGGAGTCTAAACAGATCAGTGCCCTTCAAGAAGCGAGTTTCTGAAGAAAGATTGAGAAATACTTATACAATGGAACTTTATAGATGGTGTTGTCAAACTGTAGCAGATTCAAAGTTTAACTAATATTTTACAAGAAGTGTTCTTCTCCCTTAATTTTAATATTTGTTACAACAATGTAAACACATCTTCCCACATGGTTCTGAGTACTGAGTTAAAATGTTATTTCCAATGTGTTTGAGACTTGATTCAAGGAAAGCACCAGTTCAGATCACGCTTTACACATACTTTATTGAAAGTAAATTAGTAATTCAGTTAAATTTGGCTTAATCTTCTGGTCTAATCCTATCTCACCCATCCCTAGGCATCCAGTAGCTGCACAGTGCCAACAGTGCCAACTAGCCACCTCCTTTTTATAGCCAGTAAAATCAGTTATATAATCTTAGTAACCCCAGAGGTGGTGTTATGTGATGTAGGCCATCCCCTGTCAGTAGAAGTGAAGTTTGAAATTAGTGACATTCTCTGGTCATAGGAGACCAGAGCAAAGTTAGCAGATAGGGTAACAAAACAGTAACAGATCTGCAGAGTAAAACAGTTGACTCGAGTACCAGATGTCCCCAGGACATGTATTTCAGAGATTTCATGAGGAAAAGCCCAAGCTGGGGCCAGTGGACTGAATGCCCATCAGTGGATGGAGCACTGTAGATATGTTTAGGGAGTACAGCTTCCCATTTAGTTTTAGACAGCAGGAATTTCTACTGCTCTGAAACCACACATTGAAGTCATGATGGTGATTGGGAAACTTGCTTAATAAGTGCATCCTGATCCAAACTAGAACACTAATGCCTTATTAGGCTCTTTTAAGTGACAATAGGTACGTAATATATTTAGATGGAAAACCATCTTGCTTTTCTAGTTTGCTTTGCAGAGGTGGAAAGAGAGAAATGAAGACAAGACTTAATTACTTTGTATAAGGTGGAAGGTCTGAAAACTGTGGAGTGATACCAATATCCACTAACATCCAGTGGACATTATATTAACACTGCAATTCAATTCACCTGAGTAGGCAATAGTAAAAAGTCTTCATCTTTCAGTTTTATCTCCAGACTTATGAATCTAGATGTTAATTAAAAAGAATTGTCATAATTTCACTTTACCATAGCATCATTTGATTTAGTTACAAAATGAGCAAGAGTCCAGTAAATATAAGAACATACTCCTTTTATTCTTCAAAAATCCAGGAGATTGGACTTTCATAACTGAAGTATGAAATTTTTATAGACTGATAAGAGCAGAACAATAAAATCTTTATAATATAAATTAGCTATAAACAATTTGTTTTAAAATACCTGTGCATTTATATGCAGTCTTTTCTAAGTTAAATCCTTGGTTTTGTGTATGCAGTAAAATGTTACTTTACTAAAACCTGCAAGGATAAAAAGCAAAATCTTCTAAAATCAGGTTTTATTTGATAGCTCAGGAAAATAAAAAATATTCTTTTGCAACTAAAACACAGAAGACAATCTGAGGGTACTCCCTTTGCACTGGTGCTGGCATAACAAGACCTCTGAGGATGCAGCTCTTTGCAATCACTGTTTTATTAAATGTCAGAAAGTGTAATGTTGAAGGCACAGATTGAAGGTTCATGTAATGTAGCTTACCTTACATGCATAACCTTCACAAAAACATCTTCCAAATCCGCTTGCTAAAAGATTTATGGCATCATGCAAGTTTTACACCAATAAGTGCACTAATGGCTTTCTTTGATGCATCCCACAGGACTCATGCTGTCTGGAAAAAGACCAAAGTATGGAGCAGCATGCAATCATCACAACTATAGGCTGATTGGTAGAAAAAAATTATAGGGCATAGAAGATAAAATATTAAAATTTATGAATTCTTAAGATTAAAAGAAGTTTAAAAACCTTTTACATTTTTTGGTTTTAACAAGTATTAAAGTTTACATATTAGGGGTCTTAGGAGTGGTATATATTTTGCTTGTAATTTAGTTCAATAATTTTCACAGTTATAAGTTATATATGCTTCTTGGCAGAGTAAATCAAAGGTCTGAAAGAACACAACTCAGTTACTGTAAAGTAATCTTAAAATGAAACTGTTTTTGAAGCACTGAAAGAATTAGGATCTCACATCTTCATTGATGTTCATCAGCAGAAGGGTGTCTTCTTCTAGAGGCTTATAAGATTTACTATACTAAGCTATAATTATCAGATTCATTGTTAAGACATATTAAAAATAAGTTATTTTAATTTGATTTGCGTAAAATAAAGGTATTATTATAGAGGAGACATGAAATAAATCACAGTGATGACAAGGCTTGCTGGAGATGCAGTTCTTACTATTAATAAAAGGAAATTTTTCTGTGGCACTGAAATTAGGAAATGTCATAGCTAAATGACATTATGTCAAACAAAGAATGAAAAAAATCTACAAAAATGATATTACACTGAGGATAAATATCATCCACAATACTATCAGAAAGAAAACTTTGGAAAAATATAATTATTCAGAAGTTCTTTGACCTAAAATCAAGAAAACTATCTTTAGTTTAAACTTAGTATTACAAATTGGAGACAGGTCCTAACATTAACATATTTTACCTTAATATACAGTTTTATGGATGGTTTATTATTATTCCTTAACATTATTAACTCTTGAAAGACTCTTCTAGTTTTTCTTTCATTTGAGAAAAAAGTCCTAGACATACGTATAGTCTGTGTAACTAATTACCATGACACAGCACTGCACCAGAAAAATTAAAATGAGATATGAGATCTGCAAAAGAGTATTAGGAACCTAAACTGTGTGTTTGGTTGAAAAAGGCAAGTAACCCTTGCTCTTGTCACTGCAACATAAATGTAGCCCTAGAATTTATTTGTAGATGCCTAACCCTAGGCTTCTGCACAAGCACATTTACATAATTCAAGTGCTGTCAAAAAGCTGCTGTCTGCGAGCTCACCCTAGAAGAGTATGACATCGAGCATATCCCGGTGCTTATCGTATACTCCAGGTGAGTGGCCTGGCTAGCTGACCCAAAATTTGTTATCTTTTTAATCTGTTGTATCGTGCTTAAGATGATGAAATATTTCCTGAATATTGACCAGCTTTTAAGAGTGAAAACATTCCAGGGGAGACTTTTAAGAGTGCTCCAAAATTGTTTCAAAAGTGTAATAACAAACAAAGTAAGACAGAGCAGTAATTAAGGGACAGCATAATTCTACAAGACAGCTTGGTACCACAGACAGTTGTTTGAGTTTCATCATTGTTAAGCCAAAGTTAATTTTCCTTTTATAAAACATAGTTTTACACTCTTAAAGGACATGTCTTTCTTGGACTGAGCTTAAATTTAGAAGACTTGGGACACAAAAATACCAAGTCAAGAAGCTTATCTCTCTGGAAAAAACACTTTACATCTCAGAACTCTCTGGACAAAGCACGTTACATCTCAAAACACTTTTTTTCGACCTGACAGCATATTAAATGGCTAGTTCCTATGCTGATAGACTGAAACTGACTTCGTTTTCTCTAAATTGCAGTGGTATGTTGGTAACATTACTATGATAGGACAGTGTTGAAAAACCACACCAACTCAGTTCAGGTTTAGTGGAAGGTTTCATGAGTTTTATTCATAGCTATGCAAATACTCATGGCTATGCCATGTGAGAATACCTTCTGATACTACCTTTGTGTGAATCTGAACAGGGAGTGCTATTATTCTGAATCTGTTGCACACATTTTATGTGTTAGAACACCAGTCAGTAGCTTCTACCAATTGCTCACACCCTGCCCCCTGCCCCCCCCCCCCCCCCCCCCCCCCCCCCCCCCCCAGTGTTATGTATTTCTCTCTTAGAAACAGATGAAAAAATGCTAAGGCAGTGGGTTAGTGGAAGGATTTCATTTCCAACCTGGACAAAGTTAAGAAACAAATATATGCTTTATCAAGTCTGTTGCCTTGAGATTTCAGCACTGTTTCCATGTTCAAGAGTTTAGGGTAATAATCAGTTAAGGATGCAAGCTTATCTGAGACCAGAAAGAGCTTTGATGTTCACCCTGGAATAATCTCAAGGTGAGTACACTTCAGTGCTCTGGCAATTAGATACATGAAGCTCTTCTGAATAATGCTAGCTTAAAGTATTTAAGCTCTTTGTCTCTAGAAGAATGAACTAGAATTTTTACCTTACTGTACATTGCTGTGAATATTGAAAATAATTTAAAAGCATATGTTATAAAAAAATATAATTATTTCCAATTTCTGAGCTGAACTCCATGTTGACAACCTCATAATGTGATTCCAAACAAAGAGAAAAACCTCCTCTTCCTCAACAGTGTCAGCACACTAAACATATTTGTTTAATGTTAAGGATTAAAAGTTAAATGTTTTAAATTTATCTTTTAGGAATATTTTAAACCATGAAGATAACTCAACTATTTCAGGGTTAAGTTCTGATTTTTTTTTTTAAGGAAAATTTGTAACATACACAAAGGTGTATATGTATGCATGCATGTAGGATAAATATACAAACTGTGATCATGAACAGCAATCAAAAATGGATTGACAGTACATACAGAATCACAGAATCATTAAAATTGGGAAAGACCTTCAAGATCATTGAGTCCAACCTTTGACCAACCATCACCTTGTCAACTAGAATATAGCACTTTTTTGTTCTGGGTACAGGTGTCTCCAGGTGTTGGTGGTGGGAAGCTGCAGGGATAGCCTCTCTGTGAGGAGAGGATGGGGCTACCCCATGCCAAATGGTTCCACACAGCTCCATCAAACCCACCCCAGAACAGAGCTGAGCCCAGCAGCCAATTTGATAGGCCATCTGGGAAAAAGTAAATAAAAAAGGACAAAACACTGCACAGAAGAGGAAGGAGAAGCAAAATGAGTGAGAAGAGAAGGGCAAATACCTTGTCTGAACAGAGCTGGGAGTCTGGAAAATTGAATAGAATGCCACAACTGTAGCCCTGGCTGATGAGAGACATTATGTTTGAATGAGCTGGGCTATTATGCTTATCTGATCATCTTTAGCTGTTGAGCTCTGTGAGCAAGAGACAAGATTTTACAGGCAATAGAATTTCCTTATTAATAGCAAGTCAAGAAAGTAATGAATTTAATGATTAATATAAGTATCATCATTATTCAGGTCCACCATTTATCTGCAATAATATGTGTGGGAGATAAGCAGGGCATCGTCTCACGCATGGTCGTTTGCAATGTAAGGAACTGGAGAAGGATCTGTTTATGGGATCATTAGGGCTGTGTATCTCATCCTCCTGCAGTGTACCCATTAAATGAAAGAAATTAGTAGCACAGGTTTTTGGGAAGAAAACTATGTTATGGAAGTTTCAGACTGGACACAAGGAAGCATTTCTTTACCAAGAGGCAGGCCAAATTCTGGAATAGGTTTCCTAGAGAAGTAGTTGATGTCCAGGCCTGTCAGTGTTTAAGAGGCATTTGGACAAAGCCTTTAAAAAACATGCTTTAATTTTTATTCAACCCTGAAATGGTCAGGTGCTTGGACTAGATGATTGTTGTAGGTCCCTTCCAAATGAAAATATTTTATTCTATTCTATTCTGGAGTCATCTCAGTTCACTGCTGTTTAGCTCCAAAAAAATATACATCATAATATTATGTCCCATATTTTTGTATGAACAGAACATTAAAAAATTATCAATATGTATATATCTCTACATCTATATATCAATGTGCAAACAGACGGATGAACAGCATTAATATAATGTATTCAGTAAGTACGTGACTTGCTTTAGTTTATAATGAAATGGTACAAAAATAGAAGTACCATTTGTTCTCTTGATGATGATCTGTTTCACATTGTTTAACATGACTGCGGTTATTTATCTTATCATCCTCCACAAATGTCATATGAAAGGCAATTACTGTTCTAAGGCAATTGCACAATGGTCATTGGAAAGAAGATTTTGGTTGAATCATTCCTTTATATTTGGGTTACTGTTATAGCATAAGTTCATAGCTTCCTTGGTCATTTTCTGATAACCAATTTTCTTTACTCTTTATCCTGGCTCTCTTTGGTATGAATTTAACTTCTCTCATTAAAATAAAATTCAAAAGATGGTGTTTGTTTGCTTTTAACTTCTAGAATCAGACAAAATACAACTAGGCTTTTTTAAGTCTTCAAAATAAGAAAGTAAAATACATGGACATGATTTTCTTAGTTTTGGTAGTTCTAGTCTTTCCAAAAGAACTCAGAACATGTATTTTATGACATTTTTTTGTCCTCCTGTGTTCTGAAGGTTCTTGATTGCGATTGTAATTTTTTGTCCACAAAGACAGTTGAAGACACAGTTTGGAATTAAGCTTCTGATGGCTGTTGGAGGGTTATTTGTAACTTTTTTGAAAATGTCATGAAACCCCTGATGCTACACATGTAAGTACTATGATGACACCAAGTCAGTATTGTGGTTTTCATTTTCCCCATAACACTATCTGAAATGCAAGATACTTTTTTGTTTTGAGAGAGAGGAACAAAGTTCATTTTAACATGACATTGCCCCTTTTCTATTCTTGTGTCAAAGTTAATTGTGCTCATTTCAGTTATACATAGAAAAATGCATAATAACATTTGTGAAGGTCCTGGAAGATCCACAGGAGCAGACACAAACATATACACTCAGTTTTCCTGTCCCTGTACTGACAAACCCATGATATTCTATTCACAATAGATGCAGATTTCAGCAAGAAAACTCACATGATGAGGATACACTGAAAAATAGACATGATTCTTAAAAAATACAAAATTGATAGCAGTTATATTTATAGGAAGTTTTGGTTACATCTAAAATACCTAACTGCAGTTCAGATTAAGAGACTTTGAAAATTAAAAACTTTAAAGAATTAAAATTTATGTATTACAGGAACACCTAATGAACAATATTTCAAAACAATAGCAGATTATCCAAAATCTAGGAAGCAGTTTTTGTATTCCAATATACTCTGAAGGACAGCAACATTTTCTAAATTCTGCTAAAAGTACGGATATCAATGAAACAACAGAAGATTTCTGGAAAAATGATGAAAATTAAGCCTCAGGAGTCAATATAAGATATATGAAGGAAGTATTGTCTTTCTTTAAATTTATGTATATCCTGACAAACATGAAAGTATTTCAAATTGATATGCAGCATGATAGAGTTATTTGTTTGGAGGATGTCCAGGCTTCCATTGATGCAGCTGACAGAAATTTAGGGTCATATTGGGTATTCACCATCCCTGGAGGTTTTTAAGCAGAGATTGGATGTGGCCCTTAGTGCCATGATATAGTAATTGGAGTTGGATCAGGGGTTGGACTTGATGATCTTGGAGGTCTTTTCCAACCCAATCTATTCTATGATTCTATGATTCTATGATAACTGTTCAATTGCTTGCAGTTTGACATGTTGTAATTAGGCATGTATTTACCTGTTTATTCCTGTTGTTCCTATTCTTTTATGTTCATGAAAAAAATGAAAATTAACACTTATTTAAGTCAAGTATAAATCCCACAGGAGTAATCCAGATGTTTTTCCTCCAATAACATCTCTCAGTATCCATAAGAATGCAAAAAGATAAACCTTTCACCAAAAACTCACTGAGAAGATCTTTAGCATCTTGGGCAGGCAAACTACCTGTTCACCCTGAAGTGACATCATAAAAACCGTAAAAGCCTGATGTAGTTTCCATTGTGTGGAATCATTATATGTATCTCAGCAGTTTCATGAACAGTTTAAAAAGTGAAATTTTTAAGGTTAGATTACAGAAATAAAAAAATGAAATAAATAATAATTAAAAAAACCCTAACACCAAAACAGCTCTTGGAAATGTTATTGCATTTATGGATTCAACACACCAAGTATTAAAATAACAGTATATACCAAATAAAAGGAGTTCTGATTATACTGTACTGTACATGATGTTCTCTATTGATTGGAGATATAAATTCAGCTCTTACCTTTGGGCTTCAAATACCATCAAAATGAAAGCCCTTGTCTCTCACTCACAAATCTTTAAACAGAAATTCCTTTGATTAATATATCAATAGAACTCTGAGTGCTGAAAACACAGAATTACAGCTGTCAAGAGATTCTAATGTGAGCATTAACCAATTCATCTACATGAATTTCACTGATATTCAGTCCTTTGAGTCCACTGATCAAATGCAGTTAAAAATCTCCTTACTATTTGATTTACTCAAAGGGCTACCTGGTTCTAGGTCTTCCCCATACTTACATGTAATATTGATGTGCTTCTAAATATGAAGGGATGGGGAGCCAAAACTTGGTGTGTCATAAATCCTCACTTAAGATATTGTGTGGTGTGCACAGCTATAAAGGTAAATACTAATTCAGGAAAAGCTTAGGCAATGTGATATTATTCTTGCTCTACCCACTTAGATGCAGTGAGGTTATGGTTAATCCTAGTTTCCATGTTGTTTTCACGTTGTTAAAAACAAGGAAGTTACATAAACATATTGTTGACTTCACCATTTCTTTGTATTTAGATCCAAAAAGACACAACTGGGCATTTAAGTGCTTATGTTCCTTACATAGCCATGGAAGACATGTAGGATCCTTGAGGCTTTCAAGGGGAGATTTTATCTGCCTAATTGAGCAAGACTCTGGGAGACTTCAGAATCACTTACTGATCCCCCCTGACCATATAATGAAGAAGTACTCTACCCGAGGCACCTAATAAAAAGCCTGGACAAAGCCTCATGCATGAACAGGAATTTCGGTAAGTACTTCCATCAGTGCAGGGTACCAAAATTTCAAATTCCTATCTATAGCAAGTCATTTATGTTGCCAACAGCCCATACATTTTATTGAATGTCCTACTGTTTTGAGTACTTGCACAGAAAGTCGGAGATCTAGGTTTTAGGCCATTTTCAGCATATGGGTGAGACACAGCAATGTTCTCACATCACAGGAAAATGAGTTTTGTTTTAGATTCCTTTTTGGGATTTGACTGATTAATAAGTTATATCTTGCATTACTGTCCAGGTCATGAGAACACAATGGCATATTAAACTGACTTAATTAAATATATACTTCCATACTTTGTGTCCCAATTTACTACACCTGATGTCTCCTCTCATCTTCTCAGTCCCTTATATGCTCAGTCCAGTAAGTCTTTTGATTCAAGTACATACACAGTTCAAGAGCTTAAGATGCTTCTAACCCTCCCAAAAAATGTGTACTACTTACTTGCTAGAAATTGGGAAAGTGCAACAAAGACAGGAGCATTTTGTTTAATCCGTTGCCACTATGCTTGTTTCCTAAATGAATGTTAATTTTCACTCTTGGACATAAGAAGCAAAGTTAGGAGGAAATCTGGTCTCAACCACTGTGGCTCTTCCTATGTTTTTCAAGTAAAGGATAGTTTTTCTGGAACTATTTAATTCCTGGGAGGCAAGAAGGTGTATTATATAAAAGACTGAAAATAATCCAAAGAAACAAAGCATTTATATCGCAATTTCTTTCTAGTAATACATAAGTATGACAAAGATTCAGGCTATCCTTTGCTGCCTATTTCCACTGAGGCATTATTGCTGTTGTTTCTTCTTTTTCATGCACAAAAAATTAATAATCAATTTGAATCTCTAGTTAATGTGTTCATACTCTTTATTCTACAAAAACTGTTTTCATAAAGCCACCAACAGAAATACAAGTCTTTCGAGAATTTTTCTCTCCTTTTTAATAAAAGAACAGAAGAGAATCCACCTGGGTATCACTGATTTCAAGGGATTATGTGTAAGTCCATACTACAAGAAATTTGCAGGAAATGTATCTTTTAACTTATATTTCTCATGTGCACATGGGCAGTGGTAACCATTTAAAAAGCAAGTATTCTGAAAAATAAACGTGTTTCTTTCATGGTTCTGTAAGTAACTGCTGGAAAATATTGTTATTCTGGTATGGACATTTGGATGGAAACAAAATAAGCGTACCCATGCAAATTCTGATTACTAGAGTAAAATAATTCCATAGTATTTGCTTTCTTATACTGACTCATTTCAAAACCTATAGAGTTAAGTAAGTCCCTTCGCTCATAGGGATTTCCCTTTATTCTGACTGCACTGATTTTTTTTCCCCATCCCTTTTACTCTGCTAGGAGGAGAAGGAGGTAAGGATATCAGGTTTAGGCCCTGAATTTTGAGCTAAAGAGGTCTGAAAGAAGTCTGTGTCCCTGTTATTCATCATTCTACAGAAGTAATACAACATCCTACCAAAGAAGAAAATAGTTCTTATGGGTTATTTATTGCAAAACAACCTCATATCTCATGATAGACATAATCATGTGTTTATATTTTATATGTCATTGTATAAAATATAAAATATATAAGACCAATTCTGTCCCAATCATCGAAATTCAGGTATTCTGGGACAAAAACTTTGTGAATTTTGAGCCACTGGGCTAAAACTTTTAGGGATTTTTTTATCAAATCTGTGTCTTTTATACTCATTCAGAGCTCTAATTTTCTTATAGGTTTCTTTCTTTGGTTTATTTAACGTGGCTCCCATCTTCCAGATGTCAACTGCCAGATGGAATTTTAAAAGGAGAAGGGGAAAAAGTGGGGGTGGGGATGGGGATGCCACAAAACGCTCACCTGTCCAGCAGCTAGGAGTATCTCCCTTGACGTTCCCAAAGCGAATTGTGGAACCATCGGAGCCTTGTGCCTCGTTGAACAGGCCAAATGTCTGACTGGAACTAAGAAGTTTTCTTTAATTTAAGAAAACTACAGCTTAGCCCACACAGTGTATGCCATTTGACACGGTTTGGAGTGCAGGGTCATTACCCAGACCAGCGGGGTTCATTCAGCTGAGCTGTAGTTCTTACCAGGATGCCTGGCAGGATCATATTTTGTCTCACCCAGAGGGACAGATCAACCGCACTCAGGAGACAAATTGCACAGGAACAGCAGCTGTGGGTGCTATGAGCTGATCTAACTTTATTTTACAAAATGGAAGGTTTTTATAGGGCAGATAAGGAAGGTTCAGGAAAAAGGGGAAAGGTATGCAAGAACTTGGACAGGGTATTGGTTAGGATTAGGGATTGACAGATACAAAGAGGGGGGATACATGAATCTTCAGATAACTTTTACGTACTTAATTGGAAAGGCTAGATGTCTCTGACTGGACATTATCAAATCAAAAGAAGTCTGCTCTCCCCTGTGAGAGAGTTTACAATCTAACAGAGACTGTTTATCTTATGCTGTCTGGCTCACATTGCCAGAAGTTGTCTCTTTCCACCTTCTAAAATCCTCATCCTCCTGTCCACCTCCAACATGTAACCCCTTATATTTTGGACTTCTTATTTTTGACTTCCAAATTTTACCAACTATTTGATTTTTTATATAATGTTTCTCAGCTGACTATACAGAAGACTGGAAAGATGAGACTGTTAACAGTATTAATTTAGATGCAATTTCTGGATTTTCTGATCCCTTGTAACATGCCTAAAAAACTGAAAGTGAATGAATATGAAAATGTATTCTAGAATGTATTCATACAACATAAATGATTAGTCAGATTCAATAAATTAAGTTTGTTCTCTGTCTCCAATCCCTCCCCTCCCCCTCAGTTGAACTTGTATGTGTCAACTATATATTAGTGTACAAAACCTTTACAAATGACAAATGGCCTACCACTCATCAAATGTGAAGTTTCTGAAGCTTTGCAAGTAGGAAAAAAAATCTGGAATCTAGCAGAGTTTTTGAGCCATTTTAACCTTCAGAGAACTATCATTCTCAATAACTTTAAACTGCCTTTTCTATTTTTCTATATGATTTATGATATTATAAGAAAAAACATATTGTAAGTTCTGTGTATCTAGTCTATTTACCTTCACTGCAGAGTAGACAATGTTTCCTGCAGATGTTAAAACTCACCCTGCCATCAGTTTTAATTAAAAGTTATTATCTTATTTTTTAGTTGCTCTTACTCTGAGGACATCTATACAATAAAGAGAATCAGCTAATTCTGACAGTTGTCTGACTTAGACTTAAAGCAAAACCTCTTGTGCTGTCCAGAGTCACCTGACATATAGAGAGATTTGACTATTTTGAATTGCACATGAGCAGGTACACGTGTTCACCCCGAGTTCATGGTAAAAGCAATGAGAAGGGCAGCTTAGGGCAGGGCAGGGAGGGGAAAGGTAGTAAAAAGAAGGGAGTGGAAAATAGAGTGGGATGGGGGAAGAGGAGGCGACCTTCTTGAAGTATCTGTTCAACATGTTATTGTGATAATGGTACTTCTTTAATTTTTTTCCTCCTTCGTTCTCATACGGTACTGGATATATTTGAGAAACTGATGTAGTTAAAACCCTTAAGTGATGACAGAATCAAGAAATATCCTGTTTCTCAGCTTTCGTTATGTCATCAAACTTGATAGAAATAAAAAATTTATACCAGGAAAATTATATCTTCCTTTGCTTATAAGAAGATTCCTAAAAGGATAAAAAAAATCCAACAATTATGTACAATATAAATAAAACTTTAGAATCACTTGACTGAAAAACAGGAGAAAATAAATGCTGTACTTTTCTTAAACCACTATTTGTATTATGCATTAAAATATACTAAGTAACTGTGTGTTCTGAGGGAAAGAAATCTTTCTTTCATATAAAAGTCCTTCAGCATATTGACAGAAGTACACAAGTGAGATAACATCAACCTCTAAGGTCCATTGTATCAGTGAGTTTTGTCCTCTGGAGATGCACATTCGAATATAGCCTCAGGTCACACACATGATGAATTTGATGGTTTCATTCTGACTCACAGTAAATACTGTAGTTTAACTAAAGACAGTCCACAGTTTGCCAGAAGAAAGATTATCAAATGAGATTGAGATAGATTGTTTAAACTGTATAATAAACTTTAAAATATTACTTCAGGCACCTGATAGTAGAAATTCAGTTTTTATCAGTTGCTACACAAGTACCTGATTATTCAATGTAAAACTAGATATAAAAGATCCTTGCATGAGACAAAGATAACAGTATTCTTAATATTTTGTTTCCTTTCAATATTGGTGTAAAATGTAGGTGATGTAGATTAACTCTATCCCCACTCAGTCCCACACTGCCATTCACTAAATCCCCCCCACTGGTAGAGAGGAGAGAATCATAAAAGTTGTGGTTTGAGATAAAGTTAATATATTAGCTAAAGTAAAAGCCATATGGATCACTAAAGCAAAACAAGGAATTCATTCATCACTTCCCATTGGCAGGAAGGTGTTCAGCTGTCTCCAGGAATGCAGGGCTCCATCACGTATGACAGTGACTTGGGAAGACCGACACCATCATGCTGAACAAAGGCCCCTTGCTGAGTATGATGCTGTAGGTTATGGAATATCCCTTTGGTCAGGAGAGATCAGTTGTCCCAGCTGTGTCCCCCACCAGCTCCTTGGGTACCCCCAGCCTCCTCACTAGTGGGGAGGGGGGAGAAGCAGAAAAGCCCATGACTCTGTGTAAGGGGTGCTCAACAAAAACTAAAAAATCCCTGTGTTATCAACAGTCTTTTGAGAATGAATCTGAAACATAGCCCCACACCAACTATTATGAAGAAGATTAACCCTGTCCTAGTCAAAACCAGGTTAGTAATTTTTGTGGGTTGCTGTTTTTCCTTTTTTGTTACTTTCCTTGATGATGACTGCATCTAGCTAGTGTAATTCTACAGACTTTCAAGAGGACTATTTTACTAGTGTGAAAAATACCAGTCATGGGAAATTACAGGCTTTAATATCAGATGATTCTATATTCATTGTTATTATAAAGACTTTTTAACAGCTAGGAAGGAAGTGACTATAAAAACAAAGGTAAGAGAGAATTATCAAAGAAAGTTTGTCTCTGAACAGTCTCTACAAATTAAAAATTATCCTGTCTGCCCAGCATAATCTGTCTTAGTTTGTCACTTGATCAATAGCATCAAGACACTGCTAGAGTAAAATATCATGTAGACTGAGAGATAGACAACAACTTCATTAATTATAATTTAATTTGAACATTTGCTTTACAAAGAAAGGGTAAAGGTGAAGATAATGCTTTATAAGCTGTCTGAATCAGAAATGAGTGACTTAAATGTAAATATATATTTTAATTTAATTAACATAGGTATACAAAATTACATACAGCTGAATAATGCACTGTCAATCATGATTTTTTAAAAAAAGTTATATACTGACTTTGTTCCTTCTTAGACTAAAATGGCATTAGAAGCTGCTTAACAAGGCCTATGTGAAATCAAGATACCACAATAGACATTTCTGGTAGTGGAATAAAACAGAAACAAGATCTGTGAAATTTGATTCTATTGAATTTTTTCATTAATTAAATTAAATCCAGATAAAGAATAACTATTTTTTTTAATCCAATCATTGTTTGAAGGTAAATATTTTTGTACTTTCCTTAATGGAGCTGAAGAATTCTATTATGTGTAGTTAATTGACTGACCTTTGAAGAACTTTTAAAAATCAATTTCAATAAATCATTTATATTAGAATTTATGTTTACTTTGTTATTTAACAATATGTGTTGATGTCGTATTTCACCTCCACTATGTAGGAACAGAGTTGAGAACCTTTTTGGGTACATCCTGTCATCTATCAAAGTTTTATTTTTTCTCTTTTTATAAGTTCTTTTTGCCCCACCTTCTGTTGTGGTTTAGGAATGGTACTAAAGACTTAGAGATCTTTCACTGTCATCTTAGCCATTACAATACTTCCCTTGGAAGGTCTTTTTCTGACATGTACAGTTTATGCCTTAAATAATACATTGCAGTTACTTCTGAAGAGTTTGAGAAAGCTATGGAGAAGATTTAAATTAATTTTAATATTCGTGAATGATAGAAATGAGAATTTCCCATTATTGAGTACTCAAGGTGCAAATCTAAAAGCATGATAAAAAAGTATTTCTTTGTTAGCTTCCATAAATACATAGCTCTTTTAGGATGATCTGATGTAAATTACTTACCTATATACACTGATAAAGTATCAACTTTATATACCGCACTAATACCTAGAAATATATAGAAATGTTTCCCAAAGGCAACAATGAATTCTAACACTAATCAATTAATATTATAACAAAAGCATCATCAAAATAACAGAGACAATTATTCCATTTTGGCCATAATTGATATCTGATATAAACTTTCCATCAAAGTTTAGTTTATTTTCATACACCTCACTTCTAAATAAATAAAAAAATATTGTAAGTTTGTCCATAATGTGAAGAATTAGCAGAGTTTCACATAGAAAAAAATCTGAAGATACCAAAAGGAACATCAGAGGAAATAAAGCCTTCTATCTTCAAGTTATTCCATGTTTAAAAAATAGATAAGCAAATGCTGTTTAAAAGAGTTATTTACTGTACTGAATCTGGGTGTAAAGATGTGTGAAAAACAGTGTTATGTTTTGAGAGTCAATACCTTTTATTGTTTGGATATTTTGTCTCAAAATTATTGAGCCTTGCCCTAGCTCAGCTGGAGATTAGTTGTACTTTTATGATGTTACACAAGACAAATGAATTTGTCTGTTCTGCAATCTGAGTCACCTCTTTTCTTCCTGAAAAAAATGTCTTCTTGAAACATTTTTCTTTTTTTTTTCAGCCTTTGTAAAAGTTATCTTTTTTCATATAATACTCCGTTTTTTTGTTTTATTTTATTTTTATGGTATTCTATTCTATTTTATTATTCTTCTTTTGCTCATTACTCTACAGTCATTCTAACCCTCCCTTCTTCTTAGTATTTAATACATTGAAACTGTCTCTTTCATTCTCTTTATTACTTCTGACATTTCCTTCCATATTCACACAATATGTTAGTTTTCTCATTTATTTCTTGCTCGAGATATATTATTAAACAATATATTTATTAGAGAGAGGACACATATAACCTTCAGCCTAATATTAATTTGATTTTGAACCTTTTGCATTTCCCCTATTTCCTCTCTCTCTCTCTCTCTCTCTCTCTCTCTATCTCTCTCATTCTGTTAATCAATACTGTTCTCTCCTTCTTTTTTCTCCAAAATATTTTCTACTACCCTCATAAACTTTTTTTACTAACCTTTTCTGACAGAGTTTGCATAATCAGACTGTAAAATATGCCTGGATGTGAATGAATACAGAAAACTTTGCACATAAAGTAAATGGCTAATGCAAAGGCACTTGGGTAACTCTTTCAGTTAAATAATCACCAGTCTGTTCATACAAAAGGCTAATAAGTGTTTAAAGCTGAATTTAATGCATCATCATTATTTTTCCTGTTTCTTCTGCACACACTTTTTTGTGTCCTGGACACCTCTACCACTGTACAACTGTTTTCTGTCTTTCAATCTGTGAAAAAAAATTAGATACTTAGGGTATGTGCAGATCTGCAGCAGATCAGATTAATTCTTCTTTAAGTTTTTAATAAAAAATATATAAGGCAGTATTTGCCGTATTAAATACTGAGACACCTGACATTTTCTAGAAGGGACACCTTCCTCTATTTTTGTGTTTAAATATCCAGATATATTTACATATTTTGTATTAACTGTAAATAAACGAGTAAATAATGGGTTAAATTACAGTTAGGAGAATTATGTAGGGCCTTAGAAATTCCACAGTTTTTAGTAATAAAGAATATTGAAAAGCTAGAATAGATTTCCTACACAACCTGTGGAATTTCTATCACTCCAAGTCTTCAAGAACCAGTTTGACACATATCTGTCAGGCATGACATAAGCATAAATAGTCCTGCCTCAGGGCAGAGGAATGGACCAGATGACCTCTTGAGAGCCCTTGTAGCCTGCACAGTCTGTAATGAAATTCCCAGAGGTCTGCTACCACAATCTTAACATAGTCAGATTTTACTGAGTCCAGTTAATGTTAGCTGCATAGGAGGAACTTCTTGTGGTCACAGGCTATTATTAAGAATGCTAATTAAATAAAATTCATGGGGCACAGGTTCTGCGGTAGTCTATGCAAGTGTATATCATATGTCTTTTGCTGAAGCTTAGGTACCTTATAATCAAATATTTATATTCATTTTACCAGAAGGAGAAGAGACATAAAATCATTTCTTTCAATTTATGAATATGACATTCACATGGGAGAGAAAAATACAGAATCTGTGTTCCCTGATTTTTTTCTGAGTCACCTTTCTTGTCCCCCTGGTGATTGGCAAATGGACATACATGGAGGTTACAAGAGTGAAATAGAGGGTGTGAAGGAGCATTCCAAGTATCCAATTGTTTATACAGTCGAATTGTTCAGAGTGGCTCTAGGACAGTATCTGAATGAGCAAGATAGAACTCTCTCAAAAAACTTCTGTGTAAGGTCGTAGCTTGGGACCAGTCTCAAAACTAAATTTGAACAATATCCAGGCTGTAAGATCCAATCTTTCAACCTTTATTTCAGCACTGAAAACTCACTTCCTCCATCAGTTATATAGTGTTAATTTTAAAATTAAATTAAAGCTCAGTACAATGGATAGAAATTGCAGCCCAAAAGAGCTCACACAGGTAATATTGCTTTCATACGTGCTTAACGATAGAAGATGCCTTCATTGTCAAAACATAAATTTCTTTTTATTTTTATGCTTTTCTTTTGCTAAAACTGACCTATATGAACAGTGGAGTGCCCAAGTCCTATTTAAACCACAATAGGATCCAGAAACAGAAAAAAAAAAAAAAAAAGTGTTCATCCATGACTGAGCTGGTGTAGACATATTCTGGAGTTTCACTCCAAGTTTTGTTATGGTCAAAAGGGAACCTATTAGACACATGGAAACAAGAGCTCCTTGTTCATTCAATAAATATTTGAACAGTGTAATAGTCAACATTATCTTATCTGGAAAAGCCTCACTAATAATATGGTTATAACTTCTATGTAAAACATCCTAGTGTCTCGTCCTTTCCTATGGTGCCATTCTCATCCAGCTAACATTCCTCTGAATCTCAAACTTAAAAGGCTTGTTTTTCCTTAAGCATGGTTCTGGGTTCAAGGTTGCAACTAGTTAGCAGCATCCCATGCTTTTTTGCTTGGAGTATAATGCTCATAAGTAGAGCATTTTTCTGGTTCTCCCAGCTTTTATCACACACTGTTAAATGAATTACATTTTCTTTTACCAATCTGGTCCCTCCTTTCCAGTTACCTGTCAAAGTCTTAGAGCTACATAACAGCCTTCGAAGTCTTATGATGCCTAGGGGCATCAGATAGTCGTCTTATGTGGTTTTTCACAGGGCTTCATTTGCAACAGTCTAGCAATAGACAAGTGGTCACTAGATTTTTTTTACTAGCTCAAATCATCTCAGTCCAAGGAAAGACCGAAAATGTGAAGTGAGACTCACCCCAGTAAAATGTATGGGATATTATTCTAGGAGCACCTTTATATGCCATTTCAGTCTCACATTGAAATTTCAGCTAGTACTATGTTAAAATTCAGTAGTAATAATTGTTGAGGTAATCCTTTTTGTTTGAGAATTGAGAGATCACTGACATTTTGAACAGTGAAGGAAAATAGATTTCAAGGGTCATCATTTGGCTTCTCTGGTTAAAAAGTTAGAGTTTCAGTTACCCTCATCCTTCATGTTAAATCTGATGTAGTATAGTGGACAGAAAAATATGTAAGATTTAAGGGACCCTGACCTGAAAAAAAAGAGGAAACCCAAAACCTATTCTTCTTAGAATTTACTGAACTCAGGTAGGAATGGGGGAGTTCTGGCTTTTGTCCTTCAGTCTCAGTATTACATATTTTTATTCATGTAATGATAACTCAGTGGAAGATGCAGAAATAACACAGAACACAGACACCGCTTATAAAGGATGAAGGCTCTACCAATACTGAGCATTAGAAAATACATGAGAAATTTTTTGTTTTATAAATCACTTCATCCTGATTTCCTGTATCAGGTATACTCCATATGCTTGTCACAGATAACAGAAGTCAAGACTGTGTTGCTACATAAAAGAAAGTCAGACAGTTCTTGTCTGACTAGTTCTTGTCCCAGAGGCCAAGGTATGTAAATTGCTTTCTGTCTACACTGCTTGTTACAGAGTCAAGTTTATGACTTGCCCTACCTCACCTCGAGATTAATGGTACCTCAGAAATTGTATACAAAGCAGATATGTTTTAGAGAAATCTATTGTAAGCAATCCAGACCAGAACTGTGGAACAGTAGCATCTAAGCAGTGAGGATGCTCAAGATGGAAGTGCTTGAATCAACTTCGTGGAACTTTTTGCTTTTGTAGAACACCCAGTGACTCAGCTTAGTTTACCAGAATCTATAAGTTATGCTATGTCAAAAGCAAATTTATAGACACACAGAAAATATTTAGAAGAATATTTTGTTCTATTTTGTGCATTTAAGCAGATCTGCTTCCTTTTAAAAAAACCCCTACTTAGTAGCTATCTCTAAAAAACCTGTCACATAGTATTAAAGCCTATATTTATTAGTAGAAACTTGCCACTGTGACTGCTGTATTTTTTTATGCACATACGTTGTATAACTGGCCTAATTATCATAATATTATTTATCCTGCCTTCTAACATTCTTTGACCCAAGAGAAAAGCTTAGAGTTCCAAAGAAAGTCTACTCTGTAAAATTGTCATATGTGTGTTTCTAAAGTGAGAAATAATTAAATAAATAAACTGAAATAAATAGTTTAATAGCAAGCAGAATCAATCTTTTAATTCATGAGCTAAAGAAATATCTTCATAGCTTAAAGCTTTCTTGGTGTGTTATTTTTTGTGTGTATGGTCACACTGGGATGGGCATAAATCTTAGAGAAAGTTTAAGTTCATCAGTTCAATGCAAGATTTTTCAAGAATAATCATTTGATAAATGCAATTATCAATAACAAATGTATTTAAACATAATCCAGACTGTAGATGACCTACATTTGTTTCAAAGTTATACTGAGTTCTTTGCAGCTTTTAAGATCAGAAATTGCTATCTCGTACAAACAAGGAATATGTTCAATGCTATATTGTCACAGTATAGATGGGATTTATTCAATAATTTCTTGAGTGTCCACATTACTTAATATAAGTGATGAAGCATAGCACTGCCTTCATATAAAATTTGAATTTTTTGCTTCACATAAAAATTGGGATACTGCTTCAATTCTCCTGTCTCCTGGTTATTTTGGATTGAAATTAATCAAATGGGGAACAAAATATTTCAACTGAATTTCAGTTCTTGTTAAAATAATTTCATAAAACTTTTTTACAAGATTTGGTTTTGTAAATAGAGGTACATAGTGCCAGTAAAGGGCCTTAGGCTATCTTCACAGGGCTTACTAACAAGTCATCAGATCTACAGGAAGTCTGCATGTTCCTATAACAGCAATTGGAATCTGGATGTGACCCTAAAGCATCTCAACTGGAACTATCCACCCATGTTTGTTACTTGAGTTCAACCTGTCGTGGAGGCCTAGAGGGGCTGCTGATCTTGCCCAGCATCAGATATCTACATTCTGTCAGCTGAAAGTCTGACAACAGGAGTTGCTCTCCACTTAGCTACATATACTTTAGACTTCTACAACTAATTATCTGCAGCTAGTCTAATCTCATTGAAAGTCATTCCGTTTTACCCAGACAAAAGATGACAATAAGAAAAAGTACAAAAAAGCTCAAGTAATAAAACTAATCAATGCAACACTATTCACTTTTTGAAGAACATATGCTTACTAACACCTCTCCTCAACCTATTTTTAGTACCATTTCTCAGCTTCTAGGCAACTGAGCTAATAGAGTCAGTGTAGATGATCTGACGGCACTTGTTTTTTGAGCAACTCACTACCAGGAATTCAGGTATTTCAGGCTAGAAATATATTTTTGTCCATTTTGTTCAATAACCAAGAACTGTGGTACGGGTGCTTCAAAAGACTACATGTCAAAACTATCAGAGAAAGTAGCATTGTAAAAGTGACCTTTGGTTTGTTTCCATACGAAATTTTCTCTAGGTGCAAAATACATTCCTGGTAATGTAAAATGGAACACTGCAGTGTATTCAGGATCTGGAAGACCTGAATTCAGCCTTTGCTTCAGTGAATGTCTATTCAAGCAGAGTGGTTCTTCATCAAAAACAAAGAGCTGGGAAATATCTCCTGATGGCAAATGTCCATGAAATTAAATGAATGGTCACAAATATCTTCAATTAATGGAATAAGCTTGCTCCAGGAATTTAATCTCCTGGTGAGTGTGTGTTTCTTTTCCAGAAGTAATTTAAAAACATCTAATAATGTTACCTCAACTTACACACTTTTCTCTCCTGTGCTTTGTGCTTCCATCATTTCTGTCCCTTCTTCTCCTTCCCTAAGAAATCCCTCCCAGAAACAAAATGTGAGCAAAAATATGTTCAAATATTTATCAGAATTAGATAATTAATTTCATTAAAATTACCCCTGCAATTCATCTTCTTCAAGTTGATATTTATTTAAAAAATTTCTTCCAGACCTTATATTGTGTATGTCTATTGCATAAAATATTTCAGATGACTCTGCTTTATATGCTTTAGTTCTTATATATTGACGAATATTTTCCAACATAGCAATAAAAACCTTATCTGAAAATCCAGAGAGAAATTATTAATAAATATTGATAAACCTGCACTTGGCTGATAGCTTTGGAAAACAGCAACTCAGGAAAAAAATCATTACGAATCTTCTTTTTCACTTCATGGTATTTCAGTGCTTCCTTAAATTCTATCTGTTTGCATCACTGAATGTATTCTGCAGGGATTTTAAATTTGTTTTAACTTTAGATTATATAGTTTATAGGCACAACTTTTTGTTTGTTTTCCTATGGTATATTACAGAAAGCAGACTTGGAATGTGTCATTTTTCAGTGATGAAGAAAAGCATCTGTAAAAATACACCCTCAAATAAAAAGGCATAGCACATAGGAGCAGAAAAATGGTGTCATCATTCTCCTTAATGATTTTTTATTTAAATTATGATATTAGCAGGACATTCATACAATACTGTATCCAAATCTGATGGTTTCACCAGAAAGAGTGCTTAAAAACTGGAAATAATTCACAAAAGACTTGAAGAGTTGTACAAAGCCTGAAAATGTACATGAATTATCAAAACTTAGATGGGAATATTGTAGCTATCATTTTAGAACTATTGATTACGTATTTAAAAAAATGTTCCAGATGAGATGGATATTATGATTTATTTCAGAGATTATTTTTATTGGTTTACCTGTGTTATAAGAAATAAGAAAAGTAGATTTTAAGTCCCATCTAGCTGTTAACCTATGAACTAAACAACAGATAACTTCTAAATCTCCTTTAAATATTAAAATATTAATCCACTAGCAGTTACCTGCTACATATAATAGAGTAGTCTGACTTCTACCACATTTTTATTTCAGAACTCTCATTGAGTTATGCAGGGAGGGTTAAAAAAAAAATCCTTGACTCTAATTGAGAGTCAAATTTTCTGACTTATTTGTTGTCAGTAGTAGAATGAAGAAGACTGAGTAGATCTGTAGATTTAATTAAACATTAATCACCTTTTCCAAAACTTCTAGTAGTAATGAAATGATAGTGGATATATAAGAACTGGATTTGGATTCCTACTGTAACTGAACTTTAAGCAATATAATAAATTTTCACTTTTAAAATGAAGTCTTAAAAAATATTTCTTACTTAAATTTTCATAAGTTACTGATTAAAGCTGCTTTTATAAAAGCTCTCAAAATACAAAAGTATTTTACTGCTTGGAAAAATTAGGAATTGGACTTTACAGAAGGGATAAGGTAGTGCATCAGTTTAACAGATCATAAATATCCCAACACAACCCTCCTTTCACAGACTGACTTCTTGTATGAACACAAAAATTTTTCTGAATACTCCTGATCTTTACAGCTGAATTTTCTTTGACAATGAAAACTACAATTTAAACCAAGAAAACATAGATCTTCAGTGCAAAAGAGAGAAAATAAAAAGGTTTGAATACACTCCTACTACAGCCACTTAATGCTTTCTGCATTAGAATAAGTATTTTAAGACTGGCTATCAATCCAGAACCAAGTTTCATTAAATCTGGTATTATCTTTTAATCACTATAGTTGTTCTTGGTGTTCTTTGTCCTCATGTTGTTACACTATAAACAAAATAAATTAAATTATATACTACACCGTAAGGCTAAATTCAGGAGGAAAGTGTTCTTAGACCTCATGTTCCGACTTCATATACCACCTAACTTTGAAAGAAATCAACATACATTTAGGACTTCAGAAGTCCTTTTTCTGAGGTGTTGATACTTTTATTGGTATTTTCCCCCCTCATTATGTCTCTCAAGGCTAATTTCAAAGGGATTTGTAAAGATCTTTGAACTCTTTTGAATTCACCTCACAGGAATCTATCATGTTTTTTGAGCTGAACACACCTGCCAACACAGCTGTACACAGAATCACAGAATATGCCAAGTTGGAAAGGACTCACAAGGATCTTCAAGTCCAAAACTTAACCCTGCACAGGACCATCCCACAGGAAGTCCATGTGCCTGAGAGTGACATCCAAATGCTTCTTGAACTCTGTCAGGCTTGGTGTTGTGACCATTTCCCTGGGGAGCGTGTTCCAGTGCCCAGCAAATCTCTAGGTGAAGAACTTGTTTCCAATATCCAACCTAAACCTCCCCTGACACAACTTCAGGCTATTTCCTCAGTCACTGGTCACCACAGAGAAGAGATCAGTGCCTGTCCCTCTTCTTCCCCTAGATTCTAGGAAAAAAGTGTCTTTGTGTTTTTTCTATTTTGCTGATTCAAAAGTCTTCTCTTTTTGGATATGAAATGATAATAATTTATCACAAATTATAACCCTATAATAAATAAAGGATAATACGCACTTCTTGAACTAACTTGACAATGTATTGCATTATATTTACCTATGTACCTAGGGATCGTATCTGAGGAGTAAAGATTATTACATTGACAAATGGAAAACTTTTGAGAATAAAATCCTAAACCTAATTAAGTCTGAAAATAGGACAATTTGAACTTCTATTACTGAATCAAGTTAATTAAAATACAAGAGCACATAAAATCACAACCATTTTAGAACGCTGAAGTGCACGATTAAAATTTAGTAAGCTGCTTGGCTTTTATAGATGAAGTAATAGAAATGACAAATCTAATGTATTTCTTTGTATGTAGAAAATAGAGCCACACTCAAAGTACTAGCACAAAATAACGTCCACTAGACAAAATAATAATGAAGTCTCTAAAACAATTTAGAACAGTCAATTACATATTCATGGGTATGCTATCAAAGTGAAGTAGTTGATAATAATGAAGGTATTTTATCAGTAATCACTGTAATTTGTTTTCCCATCATTTGTTCAGTTTATCATGCAAAATGACTTGTTTTGATTAACTCTAATTAAAATTGCAACAGAGGAAGCAGATTGTCTAATTTTTGTTATTTATATAGTACATTCTGCTGTGCAGTTTCACTAAATAAAACAGTAAAAAGATGTTGGATAATAAAACGCAGTTTTTATGCTACTCTGAAGGGTGTAATAGAGATCTGAGACTGTAGAAAACAGTGGACAATAGTAAGTTTGAAGAGCCTTTCTGTAATACACCAAATTGAGAGCCTCAGGAAAGACATACTGAGGTTTTATCGAAATTATATTTAAGTTACTGCAAAGAAAGGATGATAGAGTAAATAAAAAAGAAGGATCACACTTACCTGTTTCCTGATTTGAAAAATTTTAACAAATTCAGCAACAGTAAGAGACAAGAGGGTTCATAGAACTGTAGTTATTTCTTGGTAGAAGGGACCCCTGGAGGCCATCTTTTGAAAGAAGAACTAGTTAGGTGAGATTGCTCAGACCCATGAGGAGCCTGAAGATCCCCTAGTCTCTGTAGGAAATCTGTTCCAGTATTTCATCACCCTTGCTGTAAAGAAAAGTTTCTTTTTATCTAAACAGAAGTTCCCATGGTCCAACTTGATCCTATCATTTCATGCCTCTTAAAAGAGGTTGGGTCCATCTTCTCTATCCTTTATCAGGTAACTGTTGACAGCAATGAGGTCTCACCCTGGCTTACATTCTCTGGGACGAAGAAACTCAGACCTTTCAGTCTGTCTTCATATGCCATGTGCTCCAGTCACCATCTTCAGTCCACCTTGGTGGCCTGTGCTGGACTATGCTTCAACATCCTTCTTACGCTGGGAAGACCAGAACTATACACAGTACTGCAGGTGTGGTCTCACCAGCTCATTAAAGGACAAGGTTCATTTCCTGTTGGCTAAATTCTTTCTGTACCTAGGATGCCGTTGGCCTTCTTCAATGCCAGGGCACACTGCTGACCTGCTCAGCTTGTTGTCCAATACAGCCTCCAGGTCTGTTCATGCAAAACTGCTTCCTGTACTGGTGCTTGGGTTTATTTCTTCTCTGGTGCAAGACTTTTAATTTGCTTTCATTGATCTTCATGGACATACTGTTAGCTCCTTTCTCTGGGCTGCTGAGGTTCCCCTGAAGCCTTCTATTATACTTACTCCTCCTTCAAAAGTGGTGTCATTTGTAAGCTTGATTAAAGTGCACTCCCTGACATCAACACAGTAATTAAAGACACTACAAAATATTGGTCCTATGATTGATCCCTGATAAAAGCCACTTTTTTCATGGCCACCAGCTGTACTTTATACAAAAATTTGCAACTCTCTGTGTCTGGCAGTCTTTATCAGTCATTTTATCACCCATATATCCAGCCCGTATTTCACCAATTTGATGAAAAGAAGGTTATGGGAGAGTGTGTGAATGACCTTGCTAAGGCCTAGGCACACAACGACCACTCTGTTCCCCTTATCCACCATGGTAAATAGATGGAAGAATGGAATAGATACGTGAGTGGAAAATAGGAAATTGCAATAGGTGGATGGTAGAATTTCAGAGATCATTTTGGTGTGGACTATTCAGGTTGGGGGGTTGGAGGAGGAAGGGAAGAAAAACTCTTTTGTTGCCCAGGGACTAATTTTTTGTTTTTCTTTCAGAATTTTAAGTGGAAAATGAAGAGCTGAAGAGAAAAATTGAATCAAAACCAATGTCAGTAATAGTTTTCTTTTACATATGAAGCTAGCCAAATATTTTTACCAAAAAAAACCAAAATAAGTCCAGTTTTTCCCCAGTTTTCTTGACATTGCTATAAAGGTTGAAACAGAAAGCAGTGCTTATAAGTAAGGTTGAAGCATTTACAAGGAGAAATTATTTAAAAAATTAATTAAGTATGAAGTGGTTTGTGCTAGGTCAAAACTAAGTGTCAGTATATGCTATAGCATGATTCTTCAGACAGTTTTTTGATCTTAAAGAGTAATGTAAAACCAGGTTATGTGAATAGAAAAAAAATTATATTTTTCATGTCTGAGTTGGACCTTTTTAGAGAGCATATAATTTGTCTACTATGTCAAAGTCTAATAATGACATTTGTGCTAAGATCTAGATGTTTTTAGAATTTTTAAGAATAAACTTCAAGAACTTCAAGAGTCTTACAAAATTCAATATTCTTTTTTTTTTAAAAGCAATTAAACAAAAGAAAAAATCCCCTTGGTTCTGGAAAACAAAAGGGTGGTGCAATTCTTAGAGTTTTAATTCAGTGTTTGAATACAATGAAACTTAACAATCTCTAAGTAGCTATAGAAGAAGTTGTTTGGGATTATTTTATTAATAATATATCAGCTAAACTCTGGATGCAAGGATATAGCAAATCATCAGATGCAGGTTTAAGAACTTGAACATGGATTCTGATGTGGAAAAGGAACAGATCTTTACTATACATGTTAGAAAAAGCCATTGAAAGTGCCACAAATCTCATCAGGGAACACTTAGCAACAGCTTCCCACATGTCTGTGGTAGAAACATTAAGCAGCCATAAACACTTTCTCTCAGTCTTGCTTTACAGCCCAGGAGATTTAAATGCCTTCCTTGGCCAAATCAAACTCACTGTGGATCCCTTTGCTGCCATTTCAGCAGCTTGGCTGTGAGTCAGCTCTGTTTCAGGCGAATGGTCTTTCCCTCTCAGGAGCCTTCCTTTGTTCATTTCTATTGTTAGCTCTATACACTGTGTTTTTCTCATTCCCTTCCTGTTCCCAGTTGCCAATCCACACTTTTTTTTCCCCAGATGGTCATGTTCAGCTGTGTTTGCAAAAGGAACCAGCTTTCCCTTCTCCAGAAAGTCCCAGTAGACTGCAGCAGCTGGGGCAAGGCAGACAGGCGTTCCCTGTTCTACACAGCTGCCTCATCACAGTCCTTTTCAAGAAAACTGGTAGGGAACAAATCAAGTCCTTGTACAATACATTGAAGTTAGTCTGTCTCATATCTGTAGTTTAATTCCCTTTAGGCAATGAATAAAAGTAGCAGAAGGTCTCCTGTATTCTAGCTAAGTACTCTGATCATTGAGTCATTTGCTAAAGGGAGGAGATTATGGTTTCCTTTAAAATTATTCCTTTCAGTCCCTCCTGTTGTAAAGTTCAGAACTTCAAAGGGAGGAATTCTCTGCAACTAAAATGCTTAATTTTCATAGTGAATATGGTTTCAAACTTCTCTTGTCTACCATTTGAGTAGTTGTTGGAGCAAATTTAAGGAAAAAGAAAATGTTGGAAACTGGAAATTTGTCACACACAGCTAATTTTATCTCCATTATAATACCTACTATTTAATTTAATCTCAATCATTAGATTACAACAAGCCACATATACTTGATAGAAATAAATACCATATATATATTACTGTACAAATTTATGGAGAATAATTAAGAAGATGAATCATACAATAGAAAATTAGGCACACTAAGAGTTTTCGTACACAAGATGGCCTGAGTTTTTATAACAAATATATATCCCAGGATTTTTAGCTTTTAGGAGGCCATACTGGACACAGAGCTTATATTTTCAGTGTTCTATTTACCTTCAGGGGCCTAGCATTGAATTGCTATAAACAATGGCGTATACTGCAATAAACTACAAATTTAAAGGAAAACAGGTTTTATTGATCTTTTTAAATTCAAATGTCAAACGTTTACCAGTTTAACTGGTTGAACTTGACATGTATATGGGTTAAACAGGTGGTTTAGTGTGGTTGGATACATGTTTACACAAGAAAAAAACTAGCTGGAGAGGGAGAAAATGTGTATAAAGCCATTTTTTTTTCAGTAACAGAGCTGGTGTTTAGTTTGTTCCATCTTTACTCCTTTATAGTGTGATTGTCATAGTTTGTCAGTTGAGCACATGAGGTCTGAAAATATAATACAATACTGAAGGATTAACCATGCAATGTACAGAGCAAACAGGAAGAGGGCGTGGGGGAAATAAGTCTGAGAAAAAGAAACCACTAAACTCTTGTCAAATATTCTGGAATGTTTCACAGGATAGACGGCATAAAAGTTTTAGACTTCAACCAAAAACCTTTTTCTGATACCCTTAGTGGTAGTAACACTTAAGGAAATATCCTTTCAGAGGTGATTTACCAGGGAAATACAGCAAATCAGATTAACTAGGAACAGATTAAAAGAAAGCCATTTTATTTAATCTTATCATAGGAAACTTATGGACATTTTTGACTCCTTCCTTCAGATATTTCTTTTAAATACAAGTGCAGTGGTGTTGTTTATTTCAGGTGATGTGAACAATCTACTTTAATTTGTGTTTTCTCTTGATGTAGCTGGAGATTAGATGGTTTTAAAGATAACTCTAAACTGAACAGTAGTTGCCCAGGCAAATATGACTATAAGCTACAGGCTGGAGAAAGTCTGCCTCAGCTCCCATCATGTTCTACCGAGTTTACGATATCACATAGAAATCACTACTATGAATCAATCTATGAATCTGTTGGAAGAGGTGATCTGTATGTTACAGGCATCAGCAGAAGCAGCAGGATCTCCTCATGAATATTGTTAATGAGGACAGCTCTTTGATGTACAGAGGATACTGTGAAGTTTGCATTAATCCCAAGCCAAAGTCTTCTATTAACTTAGCTTGCAGATTCTACAAACACAAAGGCTCATACTGTGATCACAAGGAGCAGATTCGTCCCTGGTCATCCATTAGCATCTCTGTAGCATCCCTTTTTCATGAATGTGATTAGCTGTGAAAAGATGCTGAAGCTCAAGACTGGTAAATGTTAAAACTTCCCCTCCACAGAGAAAAGAAGACTATTTTAGTCCTATTCGTGAAGAAGCAGGTCAAACCATTAGCTGCCATTTGAATCATATCACTGTTCTAGCTCATCTGAGTGTTTCTGAGAGCACTAAGGAGGAAGTTAAACTGGGGCAGACCAAGTTTTGATGTTTTGGACAGTGGAGGACTTGTATCTTCTTTATCCTCCTGGACCTGCTGACTTTGAGACTTCTTAGGAGAATTATCTCACCTCATGAATTAGAAGCTAAACTAGAATTGATGAACTCATTCCTTGAAACTGTATCCACATGAAAGAGTTAATTTAAAATATATACAAACAGATATGAAAGGGTGAAGACATAAAAACTTTGCAAATATGAAATTAGGAAAATTTCAATTGTTATTGGTTTGTATATTTTGTATGAGGAATTTTTTTGCTGTTTCTTTTTCTTTGTTTATAGCACAATACAATCAGAATTCTGATACCTAAAATATATGTTCTATATTAAATGATCTATTAACTCTCACTGAACAAATCAGTGCTCATTCCAAACATCACCTGCAAGAAGAAGATTTAATATCCATTCTAATAACTTAATACAAGAACAGCTCTACACGTTACCACTGACTCTCTGACGGTAACAGAGTAATAAACACAGGGGGAATGCACATGTGGATGTAATCTCTTACTTTAATCTCAATTTACGGGCAAGGGAGAGGATGATTCAGGGATGATCAACTGAATTCTCTCCATCTCCCGAGAGCAGAATATCTGAGCTTTCCAAATGTGAAAGTATCTCTTCACCTGTACAGGAAATAAAAGGAAAATTTACTGTTTCTCATCCCACTAGAATTGAGTTGTTGTCTCTGGTGAGAACAAAGCTAGAGTACTGCATCCAGCTCTGGGGTCACCAGCACAAGAAGGACTTTGAACTATTGCGGTAAGTCCAGATGAGGGCAACCCAGATGATTAGAGGGAAGGAGCACCTCTCCTATGATGAAAGGCTGAGAGAATTGAGTTTATTTAACCTGGAAAAGAGAAGGCTTTGGGTAACCTAATTGCAGCCTTCCAGTACCTGAGGACAGCTCACAAGAAGGAGAGAGAGAGACTGTTTACAAGAGCATGTAGTGACAGGACAAATGGGAATCATTTCCAGCTGAAAGAGAGTAGGATTAGATTAAACTTTAAAAAGGAAATTTTTACTATGACGGTGGTGAGATACTGGAATAGGTTGCCCAGAGATGTTGATGATGTCCCATATCTGGAAGTGTTTAAGGCTGGATTGGATGGAGCTCTGAGCAATCCGCTCCACTGAAAGGTGTGGACCACACCAATGGCAGGGGTATTGGAACTAGATGGTCTTAGGGTCCCTTTGTACCCAAGCCATCCTACGATTCTATGATTCTATGATTGGCATTATTTCTCTTGCTTTTATTCCACATTGCTATTGGATGACAATAATTTAGTGGCTTTCAAAGAAATTGTTTCTGATATATGCCCATATGGAAAACAACATCAATTATTTAGAGATACCATATATGCAAATTCCCACCTTTTATTGTATTCCAGGTAGACCCTAAAGTAACACAAGTTGGATTTAGTGTTGATAAGCCTTCCTTCTTGATAGTTAGCTGACTTTTAAAATCACTTGGAGGCCAAAACACTGTTTGTCACTACTTTAGACGTATCCTAAATGTGTAATAAGAAAAAGAATTTAAACAGAAAGAAATTAAAAAATAAAGAATCCTAAATCAATGAAGGCCAGGGCCGTAATAAGTGTGGAAGTTAATTGTTTCTTTTGAGTTTTGGGCAGAGTGGTTCAAATACGACTTTCATTGAGCTCTACTTAGAAATAGTATTTAAAAAGGAAAAAAGGGGAGATATAGTACCATGGAATTTTAAATTATTCCTAGAAGACTAAAAACTATTTTATTTACCAAAGTTCTGAAAAACACTTGGTCGCATTTATTGCACAGAAAGTCCGTGTTCATTTTACAGTTTCTTTTTTTTTTTTTTCTCCTCTGTTTTTTTTTTTTTCTTACATTTATTTTGGAAGAACTGTAAATCAAAATGTTATTCTGTTCTCCAGGGAGAGATGAGCAAGAAAGGGGCACCTGATTCTTAAAAAACGGACACTGACAAACTATTTTCAGATGTTCCTGTTTGAAAACCTTGATATATGTATTTATTTGAGGAAGTTTGCTACTTCAGTAGATTCATAACTGTGCTCTAAGAATGGAGGTCTTTTATTGCTCCTGAGCCTATAGACAAGGTTCAGAAGAGTTTACAGTGGTGAATAGATAACATTACCTGCACTCAGGACAAGGCATCTTCATTTGGTTCTTGAACTTCTTAGGAAAATATGTTTGGAGCCCAAGGGCCATAAATAGTTCTGGAAAGGAGGGAAAAAAGAGAGCTGTGATGACCTGTTAGAAAGTATTTTAAAAGAATATTCCATCTGTAATGAACTGGGTAGCAATCTAGCTGCCTTCGTTACTCATTAGGTGATCTGCCATGCTCTGTTCTGTGATATCCTTCCGAATAATCTTATTAAGATATTTGTGCTGTACTACTTTTAATCTTAGCAATCTGCTACTGTTAGATTGGGTCCTATTTAGTGGATGAGATTTTGAGTCTAAAAATACATTGTTTTTCTTTAATGATAGGAAAATGAGGACTTATTTTCTTATGCAACCATATATCTTTTAAATGCACAGTTTCAACACTTAAATTTTAACATCTGTGCTGATAATTCTAATTTTAAACAGATGACTAATGCATCTAGTTTTATGAAGATCTGATAATTACATGTTAAGACTTACTGAAAAATGAAGCTCATTTTTTATAATTATAACTCTGAGGATTGGTTGTGGGGCCTCCCTCATGGATACTTCACAGTAGCTTAATTCCATGGTTTCCACTTGGAAATATATAAGTAAATGTTTGGGTTTTCCTTTTTTCCTAAGTCTATTAACTCAAAATTCTATTTTCTTGAAGTATGTAAAAAAAATTCCTCCTTTTCAGGTAATAGGACAGTAATATAAATTACTTTTTATCCATTTTATTTACTTACTAAATATATATTTTTCTGATTTTGGGGGGGGTTTTTTGAGTGTTTTTGTCTAATTGCTTCAAGATTTTATGTAGGTTTGCCTTAGCTCATCTGTTACCATTTCCCAGATGAAATGCTAATTAACCTTCCCCTAATAATCCCTTTAGAAAATTCCCATTGTGGATGCTCATGGGTGGTAAAGTCTGGTTTATCATTCAACTCAATATAACTTTTTAATTTCATCCCTAATTTCATCTGCCACCAAGGGAGACTTCAAATTAAAATTATTAAACTGTCTGTCAATTAACAGGAATGTTTGAATAATTTGTCTTGCACCCAAACTGAAAGGTATATGCTCTGATTAAATGATTGTTCTTTATGCTAGACCAGCACATTATGTTGGAACAGCTCATGTGTAAGTCAACACACCTTGAAATCTTGTCCATGGTGGGTGCATGCTCCAAGAAACCCAGTGTTATTAAGTTCCCAGTTTAGCTTTAGGGACACATGTTTCCATACTACTTGCATTGAACTACAGTATCTGTACTGGAAACTAGGAAGTGTAATGGTATAGAGTATAATTTCTAAGAATTTTTTGTTCCACCTAATAAATACAACTTTTCTCAGGTCTACTCCTCGTTCACTGTTTCTTGAAACAATTTGGATGACATATTTACTGTAACTGCTTACTATTAATACAAAACAGCGTTTGGAATCAGTTATTGAACAATCTTTACCATTTCTACATAAAACTTATAAACAAATGCAAATAGGCTTTATAATGCTCTTAAAATCAAAACAAATAGAAGGTCAGTCACAGATGTTTCACACAGAGGGACATGTTTCCTTTTCCACCAAGAATGTGGAATGGTGACAGGTTTCAAAATCATAATCTGTTTTTGGTGTCGTTGTGGTTTCACTGTAGAGTTTCAGTGTGACAAATTTAATGTCCTGTGTAAAGAAAAGCCTTTTAACTGACTAAAACTGCAGCAATTGCAATATATCCAGCACATAACAACATTTTTTTTAAAATTAGTTTTCATCTGATGTTTACTGTGTCTTAGCTGGAAGTCAGTGCTTGGCAAATAATACCTGATTGCAACACAATTAAAATTACCCTGCATAAACAACTTCTGCAACAAGGCTTTAAGTTAAACTTTTTTCGTAATTTGTCTTTCCTATTCTAAACTATAGCTGTAAACTGTACTTTAGGAGTTGATTTGTTCAACACATCCAGAGACTTTGATTGTAAATCGTTCCTGCAGTGTCTGACAGAAGAAAAATATCCAAAAAATAATCAAACTGCTATCTTCATATGTGTCAGTACAGAGATTAAAATATTAAAGATAGAGAAGAATATACTTAATCTGTATTGGTCTTGTCACAGAGGAAGACAAAGTGAAATACCAGCTTCCTGTGATATATGTGAAAAAAGGTTGGAAATTTGTTGACAGAAGTTGATTAAAATGTTTTAGAAGCATAGTCAGCCTTACTAACAACCTTTGAGTAGAAAAACATTTCTTTGGTCGTATGCTGAACTAATTTGCTCTGTGTCACAGATGAATTTAGGGTGAGGTAGCCACAAGAACAGAACATATGTCATAATGTTTAAAATACATTTCTCAGTCACAATGCGTGTAAGAAGGTATAAGCAATTTCTATTCTGAACCTTCTATTTTAGGTCATGCTTGCACATTCTGTACACAATACTCTCACAGCAGTGGAGGTCTCTGCCAAGGTCCTGTCTGACTGTTCCCCCACCACAGACAAGACATCACTTCCAACCTACCCTATGTACCCTAATCTGGCAGACTGCATGGACCCACAGGCAACGGTTCCACTTCAGGCTTGACTTCTCCACAGTGTCAGGCCTCTGTGTCTACCTATTCTTCCCAAGGGGGTTTCTGTTTTCACTATTTATTGTTTAACTTAGGTTGTTTCCCTAAAGCAGCAATGGCTTTGTTGCCTACATCACATAGGCTGGTTGCTTTAACTCTCATGCACACAGCAGCACATCCTGTCCCTTGAGACTCCCAGACCCCATAGTCTCTCCAGCAGCTACCCAAGACTCCCTGGTCCCTCCAATAACCATCTCTTTCCATGGACTCGCCTTCAGAGAGCCACTTCTCCCCCTCCCATCCTTCAGGTCAGTTTATCTGTTTGTTGGTTAGCCTGGTTTGTCCTTCACTAGCATTCACCCTCACTTGCCCAACCACTCTTTCTCCAGTCACTGACACATGGCTCTGACCCCAGGTCTGACTTGAGTTACTGGCACTGAGACCTCCATACATGCACAGGCTCACCAAGCAAAAGGTCTTGCACCCAGGAAAATAATTAGGAATAGATTTTAATAAGAGAATAGGACAGCTTGTACTGATAGGTACAGGCATATCCAGACAGTTTTACCCACCAGTCAACTATTTACAACCATCCCTTTTTACAAACTTATTCCTCAATTTCTTAATGCTTGTTTATTTCCAGATCCTCTAGATATGTCCCCTACCCTTTGATTCCTCCCCAACACATCCAAAAATAAGCCTTGTGCAATCCCACAGTGTGTCCCATACTTTTAATGAGCAAGATGCCGCAGCCCAAACAGTGGTCTAATGTTTGCTCATCTTGATCACACCTAGACTATGCATCTGAGGATCTCCTGGGACAGCCCTGGGAGAGGCCTGGACTGGGTATCCCTTCCTCTGAGTCCTTAATTTTTGTTCTTACCTGCCTTAGCGCTCCTGTGCTCCTCTGGACTTGTGCAGATGGGCCTTTGATAGGTTGCCTTTGATGGAATGGGGAGTACCTCAACAGAGTATTATTTGGGTTCCCCTTTCCGCTACTACTTCTCTCAATTCCTTTGTGGGTGTGCAGGTGAGCTTTCATTACACAGCCTAACATTTTCATCTCCCACTGTGCAGTATTCAAAGTATGAAGATCAGATAATTTGTCCAGGATTTGGAGGAACACAAAGAGGTAATTTATAATGAAAACGTAATCACGTAGCATGCACTTAAATTGCATGTATTAAGAGAGACTATACAAGTGAGAATTTATTCTAAGTGGACAATAGAAATATATAACTATGTTTTTGAAGGGGAGGGAGGCAGATGCCATCTACTAAAGTTCTTAACATGAAAGCCTTCCCAACTAAAGGCATCTAAATGCAACTCTACATGGGAACTTTTTGTTTAACTCCACCCATAGAATAATATTTTTGCGATTATGTAGGTCCTACTTGTCCAGCTCATTGTGAAACAGAGATGGTCTGTTTTCTAAGGGCTCTTCTCCCTCATGCTCAAAGACAAACCTTTCACTGATTCCTTATGTTCTTCCATTTTTCTCATGAAGGAATTAATGGAGCATGAGGCAATATTAAAGGAGATTATTATACCTCCCCCGAAGGAGGAACTGAATGAAGATGGTGTACCACTGTTGGATTATTCTGTAGCTTGCATTCTTGGGTGACAGGAAGATCTGCCTGAGGCATCCTTCACAAGAAATGGAAGGTACATGTCTGATTTGCTCTGCCAGTTCAGATATCAGAAACAATAATAATTAAAAAAAAGATTAAAGAAACAGTACCTGACATTTTCACTTCCTTACTTTAAACACCGTCAGCTGCAATAGTATGTTGCTGTCCATCTTTTGGAAAATAATTCTTTCCTTGCCTCACTTTGCCTTGGAGTTGGCACTGTCCTCAGGAAGAACCAAGGGAGGGGAAGAAGGATTATGACAAACTGACAGTATCCCACGGTCCTCACTAAGACTTATCCAATTTCCATGGAAGGAGTTTTTCCTCCTCAGTCTTCAATCTGTGTAGGAGCATTTTCTATGTTTTGTATCAGATTGTTTTCTCTTTATTGGTTCCCAGATGAAGTTTGAAAATTGTACAGTTTGACAGCCTCAGTTGAAAANAGACAAGTGCCAGGGACCTTACCCTAAAAGCTCATCAAAGACTGCAGTCCTTCACTAGTAATGTCAAAAATCAGATACACTCAGCTATACTTTTATTTTAACCTTGAATCAGTTAACTCTTCTATAATAAACTGAAAGGTGTTCCAGAAGATGCTCTGCATTTCTGTGTGTTCAGCTATTTTCTTCCACAGAAGATAAGTTGTGAGCTTTTCTGATGCCAGAGTGCCCCATCCAGCCATGAGATACTAATATGGTGGCAGACATTTTGACACAGAGTTGCAAATCATCCTTCCATTATTACACTGGCTAAATACCGGATTTGAGTACCTGGTGAGATTTTAATGAGAATCCTTGAAGAGAAACAGTTGAGTTTACTTTTGGAAAGCCTTTCTCAGTTGCTCTGTACTGCTCACCTCTGAAACAATTATCCGGATTGGAGAAACAGTACCTGTGTGTTATGTTCAGAGATCAAACCAGTACCTGGGCAATATGGGTAAACTTGAGGGCCAAACTTGAATATGTGCTTAAAATGGAGTAAAGAGAAAAGTTTATCCCTGACCTGGTGGACTCTGAGACTTAATTTCTCTTTTACTTCATAAACCTCAGTGACCTTAGTGACTGAGTTATCAGATCTTTTGGGCCATAGAAGGTTTTTAGGATACAAAATTTTTTTATGGTGATCTGCAATATTATGGTTCTGGTTTTTTGCAAGTTTCCCAGATAATGTGTGATAGCACTATTAGGGGCAACACCATAAAATTTTCAAGCCTCATTACTGATTTTCCATATGTAAGTATTCTAGACTGTCTTTCAGCAAGTAGGGTGAACTTCAGGCAATATGCCAAATATGCAATACTAATTATAGGATCTGAAAGAGACCTATACATAGTCAGATGAAAAATACATTCAGAAGGAGTTATAGCTGTAAGTAAAGATATCAATAAATTAAGGGATGTAAACATTCTAGAACTGAAGCAGTCATTTGCAAAGCAGGATTTAAAAAAACCCCAGGAAACTTAAAATAAAAGCAAGAGTGAAAGCAGTAGCAATCAGGAAGAGGAACACAAATGGAGAATTAATACTGTGTAACACAAAATACTTTTCAGTAGTAACAGCTGGTGACCAAATTAAGATGGCTGGGACTGGGAATTACCTAATACTGCCAAAAATAATTATTCCTGATTTTCCCTTTCCTTCTGCCCAGTACAGGCAGAAAATCACATCTCCCAGAAGAAATCAGTCAACCAGCTAAACAAGCCCGATTTCTTTCTCAATATAAATCCCCCAGATGAGCAGGCAGCCTCTAACCCTCTGCTCTCCAGTTACTGCCCTCTTCCCCATTTTCCCTTTTCACCCCTTTTAATAATATCCCAAGCCTCACATATAGCTCAGTTCTTGCTGTTGCTTTTGAAAGCTGCTAGGAAACTTCTTTGTCTTTTTTCCTTTGGGGCTTCTGGTGTTACTCCTGAAGTGGAAATAGAGCATTGTTATATTGCATTCAGCAAACCAGGAGGTAAATCTGCTTTTAGCTGCAAAGAGCACCAAAAAGGCTACTTGTTAACCTCCTTAGAATACTTCTTTTTTTTTTTAAGCAGAAAAGTCAGAAGTTATAGTTTACCATCCTTGCTGTTCCTTTTCTAATTGAATTCCGATCCAGAAGGAATGTGTGGGTTTTGTTTGGTTTTTTGGTTTTGTTTTGTTTTGTTTGTTTGTTTGTGTTTTTTCTTAGGTGTTTTTTATTCTAGAGTTTTCTAATAACAAAATTACACCAATAACAGCTCTGGTGGTAACCTTACTTACCAGTTTTACAGATTTTATTGACAGAGAAATTGGAAAAGTCTTTCAAAGCTCTGCTTCTACAGCATAAGGTTAATTGTAATGCAGATAAAAGATGCTATAACCTCCTTTAGCTGTTCTAGAGACAGTGAAAGTTGCCGTCATATTACAGAAGTACAACCATATACTTCCTCTTGATTTTTTTCATGGAAATGACTGAGTTACACCCATATGCATTGCTGTTTTCTTTCTGTTGTGAGATTGGCATTAGGAAAAAACCAGCAACTCTTTACATCACTACCCATTTCCCTCCAGTATAAAAATTCAGAGGAAATTCTGGAGGAACTCAGAGAAGAAGCCTTCTGCAAACATCTGGTATAGAGAAGAGTAGTTACATTAAATGAAACAATAAGCACATTTATTTTACACGTTTTTATTTTGCATGTTTGAAAAAGGTGTCAAATGTGAACTAGAAAAAAGTCCTAATTACAATAAAGTATAAATAACTGCATGAACAAACAGTGCTTATACATGAGTGTATCATTAGACTTATTTAAGGCAATAGGTTCCAGACCTGGAAAAAGGCAAAAGATATTATTTCAAAGAAAGAGGAAGGAGGAAGAGGAAGACAAAAATGTGTTGCTCATAAGCTGTGAGATGAAAGAAGATACTTCAAAGTGTGACATGACCTGAGAGACTGCTCCAGGTCTCCACCATGTTGGATGTGCGCTAGTGCTAACACACTGGTGGAGACCTAAATTAGCAGAATCTTTTGGCTAACTACAAGAGTTTGTTAAGAGTAACTAGCAAAGTGAGGAATGGCCTATGAGTCCAGCAAGATGGTTCAGTGGGCAGCATGAAACATGGATTGCAGGACAAAGGGATCTACCTGGGTTGTATGCCACAAAATTAGCTGTATTCCCAATTAGGCCTGATTGCTCAGAAAGGTTTGATATTCCTAAACTACAAGCTAGATACTGCTACATGAACAGAAAAACCTGGTAATTACATTTTTAAGGTAAAAGACACTGCATATTTGTAGTTAGTCTTCAGAAATACAGTGTTGTATGTTATGTGCTTTGTTTATCTTAACTAGCTAATATCAGAGGAAGCATTCTGCTTCTATCTTTTGATTTTTTTTTCCTTTTTTAAAATATAATACAGTGGGAAAAGTAAAAGTAGTGTTTTCCTCTGACTAGTTACCCTTATCAGGATTTCTAATTGTCTTGAAGTCTGTAATTGAGCTTTTAATATTGTTCCATATTTAAATAACATCATCCTTTCTAACAGGCTGAGTAAACAGGCAATGGTTTCAATTTTCAAAATTTACTTGGATAGTGTGTTCATGTCAATGGGTACTTGCTCAAATTAAGTCCTCTGCAAATTAAATTCTGCACCTTACCTTAAAAGATGATACCCCTAAAGCATATGCCCTCTTCTCAGAGGTAGTTATCTGTTCTAAAGGAGCAGCTTTACATCCATGAACTTCTGTACATGAACTCAAGAATCCAGATTTTATTTTTATTTTCTATTGCAGAAAGAGATAAGCATTAGAGATTTAATTTTGCACTCTCACCTACTTTTTGTCTTTGATCTGCAAAGCTAAGACATCATTATAGTTGGGTTTCTTGCCCAGCTTATCTCTGTCCTAAGTATGTGCACAATATAAATATTAGGTAGAAGTGCCAAAAATCTTTTATGATATCTCTGTAAATGCCACAACCAGCTGTCAGCATAGTGTGCAGTATTTCTAAGCTGTAAATATCATGCAGGTTTAAAGGTGGTAATCTATTAATCATCACAGCACTCTGTGAAATAATGAAATAAGTTATTAGACTTCAATTTTAAATGTTGAAAATGAGATGAAAGGCAGATGAAATGAATTAATGAATTAATGAATTACGGAAAAAATAATGTAAACCAGATAGAATTAGAAATAATTTCTGTAGACTGCCTCCTTTGCATTCCCTAATTTATATTTCACTTGCAGAATCCCTTATCCTGTACTTTCAGATGTATTTACTGACACTTACTATTCATTGATTGTTTTGAATTTGCCCTCATGAAAATTTTCATTTCTCTGTTTTGCAAGTTCCTTGTCTCCTGGGTGCAGCCATAACATGCAAATACACATTTTAAAATGAATCTATTTGTCTTACATTTTCTTATGTATGATTTTTCTCAAGGGTTACATTTCTCCACAATTAAAATGCATGCTTCATTGCCTTTCTCAGTTTTAGTAATTAGAAATTCTGCTGAGTATAAACTGTTGCTAAGATATGTTCATATAGCAAAGGCAGCCAAGCCTAAACATGGAGAGCTGTAGCATATCATTCAGATCCTCACCACTAACTCATCCAAAGATAATGGTATTTTTTTCTTTGTCACTAAATAACATTATTGTCAGTTGAGGCTTGGGAAATTTTACAGTCTGAGTGTATACATTCCAGGGAATTTATTCAAAAGAGCAAGTCTGAAAGAAGACGTTGCTCTCTATAAAATAAGCATGTTTCTTCATCGTTCAGTAAAGGTTCACCTTAAATTATTATCACTTCAGTAGAAAGTTATGCCTAGTTTTATGCATCTAGGTGGGTTTTCTCAGATTCTACCCATGTAATAGTTTGGTAGCTTCCTGGTTCATAGCTTTTGTATTTTCCTTTGGTCTTTAATATAGGCTGACCTTTCCACTAGGCAGACTGTTCCACCACACATCTTACATCCATGAATTTGCTGGATTTAAATGTAAGAAAAATGCCATATTATTTCAATAGGATTGAATCTTTTTAATTTCATTTTATTAAAAATGAGATCATGTCATTGTTACTGAAATAACACACACGATAAATTTTTTAAACTTGTAGTTTTATTGCTGCTAATAACCGTCTTTTTCTGCCAATCTAAATAACACGAGTGCACGTACAAAGCATTGCAGGACTGGGTTTGAAAAAAACAATGAATTTAGGCAAGATGATATTTTAAATTTTTTTGTTTCATTGGTGGTTTTTTTTTTGTTTTGTTTTGTTTTTGGGGGTTTTTTGTTTGTTTGTTTTTACCGTTAGATGATGCAGTTAATAAGATTTTATTTTCTACGGAAAACATTATGTCTATAATCACACAACATTTTAACACTGCTATATGACATGCAATGGTTATATTAATAAATTACCATAATAATTGTATAAATTAATTTTATGCTTCCACAAATTTAAATAGTATTTGTAGAACAGAAGAGTCTGTTCCAAGAAGGGCTCATTGCCAGAATTATAATGGGGTTTAAAAGACTAATCACACACTGAAAACTGCATAGGTTCTGTTAAAATGTATATGGCTATTCAGCTCAAGGCAATGGCCCACAGAAGGATTCTTGAACGTTCAAGATGAACCTGCTACTACAGGTTCACTAATGAATACCAAGTGAAAGATTAGCTGAGATAATAAGGAAGGTGTTATGACTAGAAAGGAAGAAACCTGACTGAGTTTTTTAGTGTGTCAGCTGACACTGAAACAAATGGGCATGATGTCTGCATGGCACTGAAAAAATCCTATGCTGTGCTTTAAAAATAAAGCTAAGAAAGCTCATAGAAACTAAATTTTTCTGTATAATCTACCCATTAAAACAAAAGGATATCTTGCCCATTTTACTTATTAAATAGATATTGTTTTTTTATCGCAGTCTAATTATGAAATTATGAGACTTTCAATATTCCTAAGTCTTATTAGATGATTTATAGATTTACTAAAACCAAATAATTTAAATCAGAACAACAATTTAAATAGAAATTATGATTAGATGTAGTAAGACTCAAACTAAGATGATAAAACTGGTTTCCCCTGTTTGTGTCTAAGAAGGAGGTTCTTTCAGGTTAAGATCTGTTTGGTATCACATTCATGTATCATCATCAATGAGTGGGACTGCATCTGTTTACACAAATGGAATCTGAGCAGCTTAGAGTTCTCAGATTTAAAAATAAATACTGTGTTCTGGTATTTTCTGTTTCTATCACTGCACAAAATTTCTACTGCAACAGAGTAATATCATGTTCACTTTACATGAGTAAAGTCAAAAATATGCAAGGATAAACCAATCTTTTCATTATTCATCTGTTTTAATGGCTAAAGCATGCATAATATGCAAAGAAACGTGAAACTATAACAACAAGGGGATTAAGAGACCTAAAATAGCACCATGCATTTTTCTGAATGCTGTGTTAATACACCTTAAACGTTTCCCAAAGGTAAGATATTGTTTTAAAAGGGTTTTTAAATGCATTTATAAAGTTCCAAGGGATAGAAATTAAACTATATTTGCATGTACTCACTTGAGCACAAAATTGTAGCGATATCAAAATTACTTGTTACTTTTTAAATCTGTGTACATATCAGTCATAGATAAAGTATCTTATATATGTGGGTAAATTAAATGTATTATGTATATTTGATTGATGTACATAGTATATTTATTTAACCACATTCACTTTTCCACCTGTATGTAATAAATTGTGCATTCACTGGAAATACTTGATGGAATGATGCTTTGTTTCTATGTGAGCTATGATTTTCAGTTTCCATCTGCAAGCTGATATTGAATTGTGCATTGGTGGAATGAAGTATTCTTGACTTAATAACACAATTTATAAAATATGAAGTGACTTTGGGCAAAGCTGTTGTGTTTGGAAATATTATCTCTGCCCACCTTAAAGCCTTACTTTTCTATTTAGGTACCTTATACTGTAGGTGTTGAATCACTATAGATACCATGTTTGCAACCCATGTGCCACTAGAATTCAGAATGAACTTCATGAACTTTTTGATCCTCATAACAGCTGAGCTCTCCTGATACAATTGAATGTGCTTGAGATACTTACAATATAAATCCCACTATTTTTTTCCTGTCCTTCTGTATGTGTATATAGTTTTTAATTCCTGGAAAAATATATTCAAATGCAAAGAGGTCCTACAAACTGTTTGTGTGCCCAAGATTTTCAGAAAATAATAACATATCTGTAAAATTGTCACTGTTATCCTTAAAACATTATCATTGCAACACTGATACTGGCTTTTATTCTGGCAGTTAAAGACTCAAATAATTTTGTGGATCTGGACTCCTCTTTCTATTCACATTTATTATCCTTAGAAATAAAATCATGAGATGTTAATAAAAAATGCAAAAAGTAGATGAATGTATTGGAAAAATGCTGGATCAGACACATTGGAGGTGATAATTATATCTTTGGGGAAGAAAAACCTTATTTGGATTCCAGGAAAACAATTTGGAAAGAGAAAATCTCAAGAAAATGTTGCGTACAGTCAATTGGTAGAAAGTTAAAGAAAATTATCTGACTTTAACAATGTCTCACTCCACATACTAATGCAAAGGTTTTTGCAAACTGAATAATTATTGCACTTGGGACCAGGATTTAAAGTATGCAGGAGCACACTCAAATTGATCTCACTATTGTCCTCAAATCCTTCCATAATTTCAGAAGAAAGTGATACAAATATGGATTAGTTCTGGAAATCTACTTTTAGAAAAAAATTAAACATTTTGAATATTTTAATTATATCTCTGTTTACCTTTGTATAGAAGTAACTTTTATGCTGGAACAGAACTCATCTTCAGTAAGGATTAGCAGAGAGATATATAAAGCTTTGAAAATATCTTTACTTTGTAAGACATTGCAGATGAATGCTTAAAAAGATTACTACCTTTCCAGTAGTTACTTACCTATGAGTGCACTAACTACAATGGATTTTTGGGGTTGACTTTTTTCCTCAGGGAGGTGAGGGGGGAGGGGAAGTGTGTGTTGACTTTTACCTACCTCACAGTCTTCTTTTGTCTAGGAAGGCTGCTAAATCTATATTACTTGCAAGGTGAGTTTTCATTCTGTCTCTCTCATTTGTAGTTGTTAAGGCATATGCACTGCTGCCTTTTTAATATTCTGTTTGACTTTACTTGGCAAGGACAAAGTTACAATTCCGTTGCAGGAAACCCTTTGAGGAAAACAAACTCAACAAATCTGATGAAATCTTTTAAGTGTTCTGCAGCGCAACAATCAACAAAGTAACCAAGATCCTATTGCTTATTCATATTAGCACCTCCTATTTTAGAAAATACAAATACATATTTTACTACCTAGAGACATTTTTACTGCCAGGTGGGGGTGGGTTTGGGATATAATAATCTCAGTGTAAGCAGATACTAGATCTGCTGGTTGTGAATGCTAGGAGCTCTCTAAAAATTGAAGAGTTCAAATAGATATAAATAACTCTGAAGCTGGTGAATGTTGCTTCAGTGAAAAACAAGTCAATCACCTATATGATGTAAGAATTTAGTAACTCAAACAATTTATGTTATTTCAGAAATATTGTCCTACTTTTCTCTCCTTCTATAAGACAAAAACAAGCCAAGTGGTTTAAGCTTCTGCAAAGTGAGACTGAAAACTTCTGACCTGACCTTTCCTTTTGTAAGGTGGACAAATTCTGCTGGTGCTACTTGGAAGAAAATGACATAAAATTATCTTCTGAACTTGATTTATGATTATTAGAGTTTGTCCACTCATCTATAAAGTGATATATTTGTTAAATTTTTGTTACACTGATCTGTTACATTCAAACAAACAGCTGAAAATATTTTAAAAAGGTTTGCAATTAAATCTTCCCTCTACCTTTGTCACCTCCTTGCTTTTCATTTATTTATTTCTGTGATCTAAACATAAGATTATGAACATTTTTGAAAACTTCAAAGTTATGGGAACTTCCTAGTCACCTAAGAAAGAGTGTGAATGTTCCAGGGGTCTAAGAAATGCTGACTTAAAAGAAATATATGAATACATGAGTGAATGAATAAAGCAAAATCTTATAATAAAGTTTCAGGAGACTCACTCAAAGCTTGCTCAAATCAACACAAAGAAGTTAAACATGCAGAAAGGTAGAGCAAAATTTGCTGAGTCTTCTACTATTCAATTTTCAATGATGTGTAATCTAATTATTCCATAAAATTCACCATTTTTGTTCTAAACAAGGACAATTACATTACCATCTTGCTGCTTTTCATGCAATGAATAAAATATCCTCATAGATCCATTATAACACTATAAAAAGGTTGACAAAGTTTTAAAAATGTAATCATATAAGAAAATTTATTGTTTATAAGAAAAAATCTTATATTTAACATTTTTCTTTATTTTGGATGCTGAATGGATGTACATTAAAATATATTAGTATAATCAAGTCCTTTAACTTAATAGAATCAGCATTTGTTTTACTTTTGGTGGCAGCTGAGTCCTCGCAGTTTTCAAATGGAGCTATAAATAATGACTTTGTCCATTCTTTAAGGCTAAACTGTTACATTAATAATGGGAAGCTATTTCAGGAGCATTTATAATTCTTTCTCACACTTCTAATCAAACTATTATACAATATACTTATGTTAATTGTGATTATAAGTAAAATCATTTATAGTAAGAATGACAGCAAAAGACATAATCACAAAATTTTCTGACAGTTCATAAAACTGATTTTGCTTCTTCTGCTTGATGTTTGATGTTGAATTAATACAAAGAGATGGAGGAAAAACATCATCCTACAAATCTAAGCTGATCATAAAGCAAATGTTTATTTTTTCTGTATGAAAGAGTTCTCTGAGAGCAGAAAAGATCAGTGTATTGAAACAAGATGATCAGCTACTGAAATAAACTTATTTTCACAGGTACTACATAAACAGTGGACCTACTTTATTTAAAGTCTGCTTCTCCATGACATTTCTTAATTAAAATTGTTCATTTCATAATTTCATTAATTGCACCAAAGCTTTTTGTTGTCATGTTTACGTCTTTGAAATCCACTAAAAGCATAAGCCAGCACGAGAGATACTGTGTGGTGTAGTACAAATAACAATGTATTTGGACATTATCTATCTGTATAGATAAATATCACAGAATTAGAGAATGAGTAAGGTTGAAAGTGATCAGAATGGGTCATCCAGTCCAACCTCTCTGCTCAAACAGGATCATCCTAAAGCACATGGTACAGAATTGCATCCAGACAGTTCTTGAATATCTCCAGTGAGAGAAACTTCACAACCTCTTTGGTAAATCTTTTCCAGTGCTTAGTCACACCTGTACAGTAAAAAAGTTCTTCATCATGTTCAGGTGGAACTTCCTGTGCATCAGTTTCTGCCCATTGCCTCTTGTCCTATTGCGTGACATCACAGAGAAGAGCCTGGGTCCATCCTCTGGACACCCTCTCTCTCTCTCTCTCTCTCTCTCTCTCTGCACATAATATATAAATATATTATGTATATATATGTCTGTAAATAATTTTTTTAATCTGCTTATTTATCTATATGTCTAGCTATGATTCTACATATCTATTGGCAGATTCATGCACAGCAATTGCATCAAGGAATTTCCTTCTTTATGTAAACCTTTAAGAAAGCGAAAATTTCTTTAAGAACTAAATAAGAGCTTTCATGAAGTTTAAAAGTTTGTTGCAAATGACTCTTCCCAAAGCAAGGTTAGTTGTTTTTTTCCCCCAAACTATTAATTTTTCTCACTTCAATTTCAGACAGTAAGGGTGAGGGAGAGAAGCAGAACAAATAAAACCCTACACCCAAATTTGATGATATCCTACTATACTTTTGAAAGTACATAGTATTTATAAACAGAATTATTAGAATAGAATGCCAATACTAATAACAGTGTCAATGTTATATTTGTATCTAATTTTATTTTTTTTCGGTTCTTCAAGATACTGTTTCCTGGGTAAGTTCTAGATATAAAGGAGATTTTAGAAAACATTACTTGGTCTTATATAGCATTGCACAACCCTTTAATGAAACTAATGTTTTCAGAAAAAAGTACAAAAATCTTGACTTTTTTTCGGTAAAGACATGTCATTTTTTTATAGGACATGTTACTGAAAAAAACAATAGGAAAGAAGAAAACATAACAGCCATATCTGTATGTATGAGTAGCACTCTCTATTAAACTGATCAGATTTTATTGTCTTCTTAAGTTTAACTCTACTTTTGGTGTCAGTCTGTGACTGAATATTCCAGACAGCAGCTTCAATATGTGATAAAAAGTGTTTCAGGATTCCATCCATTCCTAGTATGCTTTAAAGACAATCTTTGTATCCTAAAAAAAAGTTACTAATAACAAAAATGATAGTTAGTGTCCAATTCATCCACTCTCTAAGCAAATAATTTGGTTTATAAAGAAATTAAAAATGTTATTAATTTTCTCCCCCCCCAAAAAAAAAAGGTACTCAATATTTTATTTGTTTCAGTTAATTGGTTTTGAGCTGATGCAGAAAGGGATATGCTGACAATTAAATTTTGGTATTCATTACATGGTTTAGTAACCTAGATTTTGTTTTTTCAAGTTCTTCCTATTTTCAGAAATCTGTGGAAAATCCCATAAACCAATTCTAGAAGTCTTTAAGCAATTTCTAATTATCAAAGACAAGGTTTTTAAAGATTCATGCACTTAGCTATTAGTTGGGATTATTGACATTACAGGAGAGAACTTGACAAACTTTAGTTGTAGGCTGCAAAAATTTAATGTCAAGTGATTTATTTTTATTTTTCTCATTCTACTACACAGTAATGAGCTGAATATTGTATGCAGTCTTATTTGAGTCTGTACATGAATCTTGAAACTGAGCCTCCATTGAACTTCAATAGGTGCTCTAATAACAGTGGTAAAGAATAAATTACACTTAAGTTTTCTGATCAGCCTTTGGTATTTCTCTATAACTATTTTTTCTGTTATCTGAGCCTTCAATTCCTTCTACTTCAGGGAATCCATCCATCTCACTGGTTCCTGGAAATAACAAGATCTACTTACTTACCTTAACACTACTTTTCTTAATTTATAATCTGATACTGATTCAAGAAACCTGCATGTATACAGAAAGTGAAACAAACTGTTAGACTGAGGCTCTTTCATTTTCCCCATTTAACTGCAGAGATTTTTCTGTAGTGCTCTATAAGGTTCTGTAATACTTTGGCATTTTTTGTTCTCCATTATTTAGGTTTTTTTATAACTGGAATACATGTTTATATTTCCTGTATACCTTTGATTCTAGACACACCAGAATTTACTCCAAATTACTCTGGGTGAAAGAAAGAAAAACAAACCAACCACACTAGAGAAAACCATGACTGTTGTTGTCCTTTTTTTAACAGTGTGGTAGGCTCCTGTCCACCTGCCTTTTGGAGTGGAATGCGGTTACTGAAATAGAGGTGCTCCTTGTCATTTGAGTTTCCCTTGGAGGAAATCTGAGATATCTCTGAGGACTAGCATGTATGACCTATGAATCTGTGGGTGGCTGTAACTCTAGAGAAGCAGGTAGAGGTCAGATAAAATTCTCTACAACACCTGAAGTAATACTAGATATCCATGTGTAAGGATATCAATACCAAAATTGATGCCTGTAAGGTAACATCAGAAACCATCTATTCTTCTTTTATAAAAAAGAGGAAAAAATGGTACCTTTGCATCAGGATGTTCCCATCTCAGATATCTAAACTGATTTCAATTTGTAATTCAAAAGAGTAATTCAAATATATATATATAATTCACATATATAACAGAGGATCTACGAAAGACACACAAGGTTCTGGAGTAGTAGCTAGAGGCCAACTAGAATACATTACGGTATCCCAAACTGCATAATGCAGCTGTATGTGAGGATGTGAACTGAGTCTTGAGATGTGCAAGCTAGTCATCTCCTGCCAGCTTAATAGTCAAAGAGGAAATACCCAGCTTCTCATCAAAGTTCATGCGATCTATTTTAGATGTCTTCTTTAAAGTAAGTCCTACTCCTGGCAAAGAGCTGCTTAGTGACACCAAAATCTTGTCAAACTTTTGATCTAAGAATTAGACCAAGAAAACATGTGGGAAAGTACCTAATTTTTAAGCTCATAATGTTTAAAATTAAGTTAAACTATTGCTCAAGGACATTTACTGGATCCTGAACAGGCTGAATGGTTTACAGGATTAAGTCTTCAACAGAAACTAAAAATAGGATTTCATCGAAGATGGTGCAGGGCGGGGAATAGAAACTGGGAAAGAATGGAAGAGCACTGCTTAATTTCTTTGTCAAATAAATAAATAAAAAAAAATCAGTTCTTTGCTAGGACTGACATTTGGTTTCATCTGACTTGAAATTAAGGCCAACACTTTTGAGACACTAATGATTACAGATTCTGATCTAAACATGAAGATGATTCTACAGCAGTTAGTCAGGAGAATGCCATTTTGCAGTAGATACACTTTTCATGCTGAGAAATTTTGAAAGGTAGAAGGTCAAGGGAATACAGTATGTTCTCATTTTGTGTGTCAGAAAATTTTATAGTCGTACAAGATTAATTTTTTTTTGTTCCACTGGAAATTTATAGAACTTAATTAATGAAAACTATGTGTTCAGATAGAAAAATGTTAAAATAACATGAGCAAGACTTTGTCTCTTCAGTTACACAGCTGAATTTACTGGGAGGTATTTTCAGTAGGTTAATTGGCAAAACTGAGAGACATGTTCCCTAATACATAACACAGAAGCTATTAAAGAGTAATTTATGCAGTAATTATATCTCCAGCTGTGACATAATCTTACTCTCTCCTACTTATGATACTTACTGGCATGACTGGCTAACCAAAATACTGTCATACACATTCCTGTTACAGTTTCCTAATTTAGAGCCTCTGTGTTGGCATCAGTTGATAATAAGGAGAAATGTAAACAACAACAGAAGCAACTTGCAACTATCCAAATTCCTTCTCATATCTGGCTTGGCAGAATTTTGAAACTCTGCCAAAACTGGAATGATTAAATAGCATTATAAATCTCTATAGTTTGAGATATACAAATATACTCTTCCACTTCAACACACTTTGTTCTGTTATAAAGTATTTCTTATTTCTGTCATTCTTCATTATCAGTATGAGAAAAATAATGTTGCCATGCACACAAACTTTATAAACTTCCGTAGGGATTCTATCTAAAAGAAGTTGCTAATCTTTACCTGTAATTATCTTTTACTGAAAGACTTCAAAAGACTTTTACATATGCTTGTTTATTTTTTATTTAGTTAGTTATGCCTTATAGGTGATCCTGAAGCACTTATAACACTCTGTAAATTAAATAATTTTCTGTAACAATTTCAATTAGAAAACAGTAATGGAATGATATTTTTCCATAATGATTTTTCCATAATAATTTTCTCATGCTATGCAATCATAGAATATAGGTAGTACGGTTTCCTACATTTTACAGTATTGGAAACATAAACAAACCCAGAAAACTCTAAGAAAAAAACAAAACAAAACAAAACAAAAACACAAAAAAACCCCTGTTCAGATATTGTGTCCCCATAAATCTCTATTATTTAAAAAGAGGAGAGAGGGATATTTTCATTAAAAAGTATTTCTGTATATTCTTTTGTTATATAATTTTCTTCAATAGGATATAACTTTTGAAAATAATTGTCTTATACTATTATTTACTCCTATTCTCTCATGTTCTTACATTAATCTAAATGGATCTCTAATGATCTAAACAAAGAAAAATCACTTTATATAATTTAAAGAATGTAACACTGTCATTTCCTCAGAAAAATCATGAAAAAGTAATCAGTGAATCACAAGTCTTGGGATATAAAAAGTTGCTGGCTAGTAGGTGCTTCAAAGATATTGTTCTGTGTACCTCTAGGATTTAATTCCAGGAATGTGTACAAGTTAAAAGTCTCAGAAAGCTTAAAGCACCAACAATAAATATTTGTTCCTTTTTTTAGTGGTTTTTTATTTTTATTTTTTTATTTTTCTCTCATAGAAAAACTTCGTTTTTGCTTACTTTCATTGCAAAGAAAAGAACATTTATTGTTTTCATTTTTAAAGGTGATTCTACCTTTTTCTTCAAGTTAGTTTCAGAATAGAGGAAAAACGCAGCAGCATATTTCAAATGGGCAGTGGACTTAATTCTGTCTTCGAATCATTTCTTCCACTGAAAAGAGTTTGCCTTTCAAATCTGCTTGATGGGTTTTAGCACTGAAATTTAGAGTCCTTTCTCAAGTGTCATCGGCAGATTTTCTTACTTGGATAATATAGGATATAGGAAATCAAATTTGTTATGTCTAGTTACACTTGACCTTTCTGTGTATGTGTGAGGAGAGAACAATTTAAAGCACTCTCTTTGGACTTTATCATTACATTTCCTAGCCCAATCCCTCTTTGAAGAAGTTATTAGTCTGATTACAGCCTTGCCTTGATTAAGCACTTCTTTATAGTGCTCATTTTAGAACTATTTTGTAAAAAGTAATGAAAACCCCTTTCCCCCCCCTCTGTTTTAATATACTGGAAATTAGTTTGGAATAATAGCTTTCTTTTATTCTGTAACTGGAGTGTTTGATGTATTTGTGGTTCCATTGCTTATTGCGTTTTAATATTCCATGGGCTTAGTTGTAAAAGTTTATGTAAAGGGTTTTAGGTTGCTCCTATGATTCATGAGTCCCTGTAAGACTTGTGAAGAAAGGTAAACTTACTTGGCAATTGGAAATAAGCTTCACAGCTTTGATGGACTTACTGGTCTGAATTAGGAAAAGTTCCCTCAGGGTTTTTTGCAAGTAAAAATTTTATTATTCTTTATTGGTGATGTATTTTTTGCACTTTGGTGTAGGGAAACAAAAACCACCACCACCACCACCAACAATAACACCACCACCACCACCAACAACAACAACAACAAAAACCCAAAACACGAAAAAGCTCACGCTAGGGTGAGTTATATGTGCTTTGTGCAGTCGAAAGGGGCCGTCTGAGTTCCAGGGACGTATCCCAGGGATCGAGAAAGGAGCCGGCGCGGTCTCACGCTGACCCCTGCCGTCTGCGCGGCCCCGCCGGAGCCCAGCGCCGCGGGGACAGTCCCCACCCTGCGTGCCACGCGTGCACAGAGCCTAGGAAATGTCCGAGATTTGTTTCTTGAGTTTGCACAGAAAGAAAGGATAGATATTAGATCCCCATATTGACATTCATGGCTAACAAATAGCTGAAATAAGCCAATGTGACAAAGTAGTTTGATCACAAAGTCAAAGCATGTAATTGTACTTAAAAAAACATATGAAATGGCCTATGACTTTGTTCAATAAATATACAAAAGGCTTTGGGACAGCAATTTTTAGTGTTCTAAACTGATTGGTGCATAATTATATACCAACAATTAAATACAGAAACAAAGCAATTCTGTTCTTATGCCATTCCATCTACTCCTGCTTTGTGGACCATCAAATCTATTAGTAAAACATTATTTCAATTCTAACAAAAATATTATAAGTCAAACAGTTACAATATTTTCTTTATTTACTAACTGCTGCAAACATTCCTCTGAATCTGTTTGTCTGCTACTCCAGCTTTAATGCTCAGTGAAACTATAGGAGGCAGGTGTGTTTTAATTAACTGATCCTGGAGATCTCATTAAAGGCTATGAGGAATATCAAGTAATTCTCTTCACTTACAGGAAAATCTGAGCAAAGCCTACCACCGACCTTGAAAAAAGAAATGAAGGAGAAAATTATATCTCCACTAGCCTTTGCTAGCTTTCTGGAAATTTTTAACATTCACCCTATTAGAAGAATTATATACCTTTCTGGAACAAATGTCACACAGAAAAAAATTGATTGAAATGGATCACTGAATCTTAAGCTATTACTGAAAGGGCAACAAGGTGTCTGGGATGGGAAAAAAAAGGTATGATTAAAAAATCAAATAAGGAAATTGGGAAATATTAGAATAATCCTTATGAAACCAGTGTTCTCAGTATTCTTAAGAAAATTTTGTTTTAGTTTTGTGTTGCATTTTGGTTTAGTTTGCTGTGGTTTTTTTTTTTTTTTTTTTTTATTTTTGCAATCTTCCTTATTCTTAGAAGAATTCACCCGTCCTACCCTTCCCTACCCTCCCCCTTCCCATTTATTCCTCCTGGGCTTTTTATGCCCTGAAATCTAAAACTATTAACTGTCAAATTTAAAAAAGAAGGTTAAATGGAAGTAGGTATTCCTTTAGTTTACCTCAATTTCAAGTCAGGAAATATACTCTATATATGTGTATGTTTAAGTGAAATCAATGGCTAGCTATTGCCCTTATATCTACAGAATACCTAGAACTTATCTGCCAGTACAATAGTTATTATTTGTAGGTAAACAGAGCACAGCTGACTATGGAGAGAAAAGACAGCACCTGAATGAAGATACATTACTAAAATTGAGAAATACCAGCTGAATAAAACTTGAAGCTTTTTGGAAAAAAAAAAAAAAAAGTGTCAGGATGAATCTCTGAAAGATGGAAGTTTGATGTGTGGGTTGCAAGATACCTACTTCTCAGAAAACACTGAGAGTGCGTATCAAGTGTTTCACTTGTTTTAAGTCAAATGACAGTCATTTTGAGACTGAGAACATTCTGAAGGATGCCTATTGAGTTATGTAGTCCATGGCTGTGATATTGTTGACACGTTACTAGGAGCTACAGGTATTTGAATGATTTATCCTATTTTATTTCTTAACAATTGAAATAAACAAAAAATAGTTGTATAGAATTTGAAATCTTCCCTATATGAGAAAGAGCTTGAGGAGCACTTGTTCATATTTGTGATTCAGGCTCTATGTTTTCATGTAACTGTAAAAATATATTCTTTAACACTTTCTATGAAGACAACAAGCCCAGCACTACAGATGAGGCAACTTCAATCCCAACCTAACCTTAACAGCTAACACTGCTGGGAAAAAAGCGTCATAAGTGTGATTTCTTGTTTGTAATCTAATACCTATGTTTCCAACTAAAATTACTAGAAGATACATCCTAAATGGCACAATCAAGAGCCATTAGTTAGAGAAAGAACTTTTACTCGAAGAAGTTTCATGATATTTCTTTATTATACAGGAATCTATGCCAATGAATATTTTCCCTTTTCTTCTGAAGAAAGAATGCAAAGTCAACTCTTAGTCTCTTTAGAGAAGGCTTATTAACCACTGTGTTTTCAAACATTATGCTAAATTTTATATAATTTATTTTTAATCCTTTTCAGCAGAGAATTGTCTTAGAATTCTGTGTTTAGAAAGCAATAAACATACCATACACAGAATAACACTTGGCCTTCAAGTAGAGGAAGGCTTTGTTTCTCATGGTTTTTTGAAGGTTCAAACGTGGTTTCTGCTATCTGGCTATCTTTCACAAAACCTTTAAGGGCCAGTTCTAAAAACTTGTTCTTGAGATGAGTGCACACAGTTGGATTTTGATCAGAGAAGTAATGGGAGCCTATGCAAGGGAAGCATTTTTGTTGTATTTGGTGAATTACAGCTTTACTGAGAGTTTTTTGGCATGAGAGGTATTCAGGATGAAAGGACAGCGTCTGAATGACAGGAGAAAAGTCAATGGCCTCAAGACAAGTTTATTATCATCACTTAGAGTATAATAGTTTCAGAGCAGGATCCCACCAGGACTTCTCACACTCTTCAGTGAACAGATCACGTAATCAGTCTGTGTCTGGGGAATAAATGATGTTCTTCCATGACCATGTACAGACAAAAGAATGGTAAGGCAAGAATGTCTCTTTTGCGTACCTGAAATATGTGTCTGACTTTTTGACACAATCCCTTAGTGAGCTGCAGAGGAGAAGGAAGACTAAAAGTTATTGGCTCTTGGCTGAGCTTTGCAAGCAGCTGCTTTGTTCTATTCAACTATAGCTGACTGTTTGCCAATACTGTGAAAGTATTTGTCAGCAAGAATTAAGGACAATGGTTTTCACATTCACCTTGTGATAGGGTAAACACAGAAAGGATTTTGAGATTTTATTGACATTGTATACAAGGTACTCTGGACTTGCAGCCAGTACTGACTAGTATGCTGCTGTTTAAAAAGTTCATTTGCTTTTTCAGTTCTTAATTTGTCTGTTCTCAAGTTCCAGACAAGATGGTCCAATAATAACATTTCAAATGTTTCAGTTTAATTGGCTACAGTGCCTCAAGGTTATTAACTATACTAGCCTATTATGAGGCTTTGCTTTGTACTGGCACATTATGCACAAAATTCCTACACAGAAAAAAATAGCTGGAGAAGAGGAAAAAAAAGCTTAGTTGAAACAAAGCTGAAAGTACTTTAAAACAAAATTCATGTATTAATGAGAGATCAATCAGTTTGGAAGAAGTGGATCTATACAGTTCCATTAAATCATACAAAAATGGGAAAGAATTGTTAGGACATGTATTTCTTTCATTTTGTGCTCAATTTACTTCATTTTTTTTTCTGTAAAGTGATTGCAACAGGTGGTGGAAAAATACCTTATTGCCAGACATTAGAAAAGATGAAGAGGTTGTCTAACATCCAGATACCATTCCAACTGTAAAGTCTTCAGACAGAATTTACTCCCTTATTTCCTTTTATTCCAGGCCTTTCATTGCCTAGAAAACTTCCATCTCCACAGCACTGATAATCAGCTCCTTTCTCTTGCACAATGAAAAGGATTTTCTGTATCCCCTTCAATTTAAATGGGGTCATCATGAGAATTTACAATGGTACAAGCTCCGACAAATAATTCTGTACTCACACAATACTCAACCCCATTATCTGGAAAGCCATAACAGGAATCACAGAGAATGGAAGTTTTATTTGTCTTTAAATTTTTAGGCAACTACATCAGATCAGGAACACAGTAATTTACATAGGCATAATTTATCTAATCTTGGAACAACAGAAACTGCAGTAGTGTAGCCATGTCAATATCAGTAAATAATTCAGACAAATTAAGATCCTTATGGTGAAACAGCTAGTGTCGAGCCCCTGACATGGACAGTGTATGTATTTCAAGGGAGTTAATGATGACTGGCTCCAGAATGGTTTCCTGAGCTGAGTGCTTTTTAATAGCTGACACTGCTTTTTACTCTAGGAAGAAATCCAGTTCAAACACTGAAGACCACCCCACAAGGTCCACAAAAGGATGGTTAGTAGGAATGATTGCAAGATTTGTCTCAGAAATGCACTCCTGAACCAAAACAGAGTACTCATAAAGACTCATAAAGTACTCATAAAGACTCATGCTATATTTTTTGTTTCCTACCCTGCAAAGTTGCATGATTTTTTATTGCTGGAACTAGGTGGAAACTCTCAATTACCTGGTTTACCTCATGACCTACATGACACCTTAATTCAGTGTGACATGAGATGTCTAAACCAGGCACAAATCTGAATCACCTAGCCATTAAGATAAACATCTGTAGTCTCTATGTAAGCAAGGAAAATTAACATCCTTAGGAAAGTCTTTATGGAGTTATCCTGTCAACCTAGCTAGGTTGTTGACAGCTAAGAAACTCTTCTCTCTAACTTGAGACTATACTTTGTGACAATTGTAGTACAGTAAAGAGCAAATGCTTTTTTTACACAATTTAACCTTTCGATTAAGTCTAATATCTGCATGATTTAATTGACAAAACCTTAAATTAGACCTGTAAATATCCTAAATTTTGATTGGCTGGATAATACCCTGAATATGCAAGAGTGCATAGCAATATAAAGCATATATTTAGAAGTGATGGGAAATATATGGAACTTATGAAAAAAAGGTTTTAACCTTCTAAATTCCAAAATTTGTATAATTTACTTTGACTCAAGTTTAAATAAAAACTAATCAAGTTAGGACATCATAGATGGGGATTTTTCACTGTTTAGCCTTTTAATGCCAATTCCTTTGTGTTGTTCTACTGAAGTACAGTTGCTCCACAACTTCAGGTGGGTCAGGAAATTAGTTCAGTGTATTCATAACAAATGGAGTGCTAAGTCAACAAGAATCTTAAATTGTATTATTTAATTATGATAAAATCTAATAATACATAATTAACTTATCTTAATTAATTCACATTTATTTATTGCTGAATTGATGAAGCAACATTCTGAATAAACAGATTAGGTACTAAGAAATTATTTTTTATTAACTTTTGCCATTTCCTTAGAGATATGTTTGTGGAGCTTTCTCTTTTCTTGACTAGAAGAGCAACTAAAAAATCCTATTTTATTAATGTAACCATAGTCTGTATCCTTATGAAGCTGGGTACTTCTCAAGTATCTGACCTCTTGAAAACAGCAAAATGCAACAGTATAGCTAATAAAAGGAAAACATATTTTCAAATACTTTTGTTTATCCATCCTGTAAATCAATCATCAATGCATAGTTTCCCTGACTTTACCACAGAAATTCATGTAACTAATTTTGCCCCCAGAAACTGGCAATAGAGTTGATTTTGTTTACTTGTTTATGAGTTTTCTTTTTGCCTCTCTATATGGTAGCAACATGCATATGTATTTGGAAAAATGCTTGCCTTTAACTGAGTAGTTTTTTAATGGCTGGGCACAAGTTGGGTCAAGAACAACAACAACAAAAAGCAGCACACAAAATGGTGTTCATTTTATTCAGAACAGAAATTTGTTTTCCCATTTTACTAGCTTTTGCTTGAAACTGACCTTTTATTTTTTCACCTGTTTTCTCTCTCTCTCTCTCTCTCTTTTTAATATTCTTCCATTTCAAAAAAGAAAAGAAAGTGACCTCCTACTTGGAGGAGGCACACACTTCCAGTCCACTGTGTCTTGTGCTTTGGCTTTCTGATCATTACATGTGTCTGACAATGATTTGAACATTTGGTGTTTATGAAATACACCCATACATTTCTTCTTTGCCAATTTTATTTAAATGACCCTATATGTAGTTTCTATAGGTTGTCATTGCCTTACAGATCTTTGAAAGAATTTGTATAGGGCCATGCTGACTGGTCAGCAGAGAAAAAGTAAATAGTTTCTAATTTACTGCAAAACTGCACTCAAAATTTGTTTCTGGACAGAGGGAAAGCACACTTCGTATACAGAGCTAAAAGTAGTAGTAGAATATTTAGAACCATAGAAACTGGCTTCACCAAGGGCAAACTCTACTTGACTAATTTTGTAACCTTCTTATGATCAGTGGACACGGGAAGGGCTACAAATGTCATCTAGCTGAACTCATGTAAGGCTTTTGACACATTCCCACACAACCTTTGGCCACTAAATCAGAGAGATTTGAGTTTGACTGATGGACTTTTGAATTAATAAGGTACTGGCTGTATGTTCATGTCTAAGGAGTTGTAGTAATGGCTCAAGTACCCAAGTGGAAACCATTGAGTGTTGTCCCTCAAGGGTTCCTTCAGAGACCAATATTATTTAATATCTTCATCAATGACAATAGAAGGTGGGATCCAGTGTACCCTCAGCAAGTTTGCAGATGGCACCAAGATGAGCGGTGTAGCTAGCAGGAAGGGATGCCATCTAGAAGGTCCCTGACAGGCTTCCAGAATGGCCCAAGTGAAACTCATGAAGTTTAAGAAGGCAAGGTCCTGCAGCTGGAATGAGGAAAATCCCAGTAGCAGTACAATATCAGTACAGGACTGATACAGATTGATATAGACTGATACTACTCTAGATTCAGAGTAGTCTTGGCGAGAGGGACTTGGTAATACTGATGAACAAAAAAACAGTCACAAGACAGCAATGTATGTTTGCAGTCCATAAAGCTCATCACGTCCTGGGCTGCATTTAAAAAAAACAAACCAAAAACAAAACATGGTCATGAGGTCAAGGGAGGTGGTTCTTTCGCTCTGCTTTTGGGAAACCCCACCAGGAGTACTGTGTCCAGATCAGGGGTCTCAAGTATGAGAAATATATGGACCTCTTAAAGCAGCTCCATAGATAATGAGAGGGTTGGAACACCTCTCCTCTGTAGAAAGCCTGAGACTTTTGGAGTTGTTCAGCCTAGAAAAGAGAAGGCTCTGGGAAAACCTAACTGCAGCCTTTCAATACTTAAAAGAGTCTTGTAATAAAGATGAAGAAAGATTTTACTAGGCCTGTAATGACAGGACAAAAGGAAAACTGAGAAAGGGTAGCTTTAGTTTTGATATAGGGCTGAAATTTACCATGAAAAAAGTGCTGGTGTGATTGTTAATGAACTCCCAAAAGTAGAAGCCCAGACCAGGACAGACAAGACCAAATACACCCCCCAAATGATCCTCATTGCCTTTGATGTTATCATGTCACAAATGAAGGTCCCACTGTACACTACCAGAGCAAACCTGATCCCTCTACCTACTTTGACAAATATTATCACGAGGAGTACACATGGGAATATATACATGGCTATGTGCCACACCCACATTAATAGACCAAACAACATGGTGGCAAAGGTGCTCTGTATCCCAATATACAAATATCTTGATCAAAATTGTGACTCTAACTTCTCTGTCAAGCCCCACATTGGGCACCAAATAATGTGCTGGTTTTAAAAACTCAGGGGGAAAAAGTTAAGTTTGCTCGAGCCACTCCTTTACAATAGTAGAGGGGGAAAACAAAGAAAACAAGACTATAAGAGATTATCCATTAGAGTCACAATTTTACTGAGATAAAAACCCAGAAACAACACAACAATACTGAGAAAATTACTTGACCAACAAATGAAAAATGTTGCCTGGCCCCTACCCCTAGGACAAAACCAAACATGGTGGCTGTTCCCATGCTGCTGGCTGCACATGGCCACCATGGGAATAGGGGGCAAAATGGCAGAGGGTTTTCCCTGGAGATCCCTTACCTCCCCCCAGCACCTCTGGCACAGGCGCTGCTCTGCTCAGCTTGACTGGGGTTCATTCCCACATGCCTTGGCTGGGACTACAAAGTGACAGTGGCAAGCAGTGGTTGTGGCAGCAAGCAGCAGCATTCCCAGGCAGTGACTACCTCTCCTCAGCCAGGGAAACTACAGACGGGCCCACTTACCCTGATGCCTTAAAGAGAGAGTCCACCAAAGTTAACAAGAGGTTGTAGACTATACAGTTTGGTCACACCCATGTAGTGCTAAAGTCTGTCTCCTATCCCTGTAAGTAGGACAATTCCCCAGAGAAGTTGTGGATGCCTTATCATTGGAAGTGTTTAAGGTCCACAAGAACAGGTCTCTGAGCAACCTGGTCCGGTGGATGATGCCCCTGTTCATGGTAGGGGAGCTGGAGTAGATGCAGAGGTGCAGTTGCTGACCACCTCCCTGAAGCAGACCAATGCCCAACCAGTTTCTTGCCAACAGTTACCCTGGAAGAGAAAATACTGTGATCAGGAAGAACACTTAGTTTCTATCCTTTGCCTAATGTTATATACTCTCTCATCCTCTGCTTCAGCAGTCCTAAGGTTTGTAGTTTCATTCTGGTGGTGATAATTGGGTGTTATGTTAAGTCATTAACATCTGGAGTCCTTCACTGAGTTCAGTTGAGAAATATGTTGTTACAATACAAAGATTAACAAAAGTAAAATAAGTTAGTCACAGCTGTCTGATTGATCAGAAAACCCACAGTTAGAAATAAACCAAATAGAACTATTCAGCACTCAGGTCAAAACCTGTCCAAACAGAGCAGTCAAGTTTCAAGTCCAAATGACTTGCAAACTCAGTGCAAAACCTGTGATCTGTTATGAGCAATGGCAATATTGTATTACAGGGAAATATGGCTAGATATTCTCCAGAAATATCTAAAAAAATGCTTAAAGGAAAGTACATTCCATGAAGTCTTCCAATTCTTTACTTAACACTCCGCAGCTTATCAGCTTTAAATGTGGTGTAGCTGCATGAAATAAAAAAATATAAATCGACTTTATTTTACAAAGGTTATCCATCTCCTAGAAGGCATGATAAAGACTTTGGATTTTTCTGATTTGGAGAAAAAGGGCAACCTCATTGGTCTCTACAGCTTCCTGAGGGGAGGAAGTGTAGAGGGAGGTGCTGATCTCTTCTCCCCAGTATCCAGTGACAGAACACATGGGAATGATTCAAAGCTACGTTCAAAGCTGGACATTAGGAAGCATTTTTTTTCCGAGAAGGTGGTCAAACACTGGAACAGGCTTCCTAGAGAGGTGGTTGATGTCCCAAGCCTGTCAGTGTTTAAGATGTCCTTAACGACATGCTCTAACTCTCTGTCATGCCTAAGCTGGTCAAGCAGTTGAACTAGATGATCATTGTAAGTCTCTTCCAACTGAAAACTATTCTATTCTATTCTATTCTATTCTATTCTATTCTATTCTATTCTATTCTATTCTACTTATATATTTTTAATGTTTGAGGTCCAGTAACAGCTAAGCATTTGATTTAAAGTTTGTAATTGCAGTCTAGCTAAAATTTACGCACGCTATACCCATGTATCATGACTCTTCTTGCACTAAGATTTGGTTGCTTTATATTTTATTTCTCTGTTTGCATAATGCAGCAAACAGCATTCCCTTATTTTCTTAAAATATCATGAAGAAAAATTAACCATATTGATGTTTGAAAAGCTGTTCAAGTAGTATGATGAAATAATGAATGAAAATATCTAGATGGATATTGAATAATTTTAGAACTGCTGCTCTCCTATGAAGTCCTCTCCTCAAGCACTTCTCACTGTCTAAAGTTATCTGTATTGCCTGGAGCTTTACTACCTAGTTTTCATAACAGCTAACAGAAATTATGTCTTTCATTTTTCCAGACAAATTTTGTTAATGCAACAAATAATTCCCAAAGACATTTACACAAGGAGTCTCCAGGGTTTTTATGGGAAAAAAAACAAAAAAACCAAACCAAACCAAACCAAAACACACAAAAAAAAACCCCCAAAAACAACCAAACCAAACCAAACCAAACCAAACCAAACCAAACCAAACCAAACCCAAGAACAAACAAACAAAAAACAAACAAAAACCTCACCAAAACCAAAACAAAAACAAAACAAAAAAAACCCCCACAAACTAAACCAAACCAAAACAACAACAATCAAAAAACCCAAAAACAAACAAAAAACAAAACAAACAAAAAACCAAACACCAAACAAAAAAAAAAAAAGGCAAACAAATAATTTAAACTAAGTTTGCAAAAGTGTTCAGAAAACTGAGAAATGCTCAATGAAGAAAATGTTTCTTGTCAAGCCCACCAATTTGATCACTGAAACTGTTTTAGATACTTGATGTCTCAAACTGTTGTAGGAAGGGCTTTGATTGTAAGATAAAGGCTTTCTATCTTGAAGTCTAACATGTCTTTGAATCTAACCATTCTCAACAACTGAAGAAGTGGAGTTTAAATCAATATGGAGTTTTTTGATATTATAGAATGTGGGGAGAATGAACTGCCAACTAAATGATGTTTGAAGAATACTCTTGTGTTTATTCACACACTACTTTTCTGTCAATGAGGGCCTTGAAAGGGAAAAGGATCAATCTATGACAGTTGGTAAAGATTTTCCATAATTTTTTAACACATAAAACCAATTCTTTGAATTTCTGCCTTCTCATTCAATTTATGCTGGCACTTTCAGACACCCTTGTACCTCAGAGAGAATATTTTTCTTGATGACTGACATATGGTCTGTTCAAAAGAGCAAGATCTCAACTGAAAGGGAACGGTTCTTGAGAGTTATTATGAGACCAAACTGTTGAGAATTCTAGGAATCTCAGTTTATTTAAAACAATATTTTTGAAATTTCTTCGGAGGGAAATCACTAATTTATGGTATTGAAATGAATTAACTGAATAGAATTAATACATTTCTGGATATTAACAAGTTCAGAGTTTTCTTGTAGTCCTTTTTTGCCAGAGTATATATGAAGAAAATCTCTTTATTTCCATTCACATAAAAATTACTTCTGTCAGCTTGCAACACATTTTGTAATTTATACCTTTCCTCTTCAAAGAACTATCCTGCAATTATTATCAACAAGAAACCTTAGCTGGGGAAAAGTAAGCACCAATTGCTAGTTAGATCTGAAACTGAACCCCTTATTCTGTAATGGTAATTGCAAATGTCTGCTTTCATTCATTTTAATTAGAATTCCCACAGGCAAAAAAAATTAATCTAGATAGCTCTTATTACAGTACTGCAGTCAAGTCATCAAGCATACATTCCAGAATTCAATTTATCCTATGAAATGGCAACACAGAATATGTAATTTTTCATGAACTAAAAAATCACTTTAGGTTACATGTACATGCAGTTTAAACGTATGTTCAGCAAGTAGAAGTAATACTGACAAAATCAACAGTAATTTATGTGGGGTAGCATGCAAACGTTTATACACAGCTGCAAAAATGTTATCTGGTTCAGATGTGACACTGAGAGAATCACTTTTTTTATTTGTGGTAGGAATGGAAGCCCAGGTGGGAAATACTGCAACATGATACTGTACTGGGTACAAGTAATGAGTCATATTTATCAGCCCAGAGGCAATGTTTCAGAAACTTTAAATCTCTCCAAATGGTACTGGAGACCTTGGTGTCAGTGACTGAACTGAGTTTGAAGTATCTAATTTACGGTTATAATCAATGGAGATGTAAGACTCAATTAGGCGCTCAAAATTTATGACAATTAAAAGCAATTCAATTTTCCAGAAATGGATATGTTTTTCATACTCAGACACTAAATTCAGTATTCATGACTTAAAAAGAAAAAAAAAGTTGTCTACAAATACAATTGATATACTGTCTGCTCGTTCACTACAGCAGCTTGCACTGTTTACAGATGTTGCAAGAATATGTGTTTGAAGACAGCATTTAAACATATGTGCAAAAGTAGGGTATTTAAAAATCTAACTTCAGGCTTTAAATACCCATATTTAAGAATTTAAATTCAGGTGTTTTCAATGATATTTTAAAAAACCCTGTAACTTATGTGTATACATAAATTATATATCAATATAACTAATATTTAAAAGAAAATACATATTTTACACTTTATTTCATTTTAACATCCTTATTTTTCTTACCCATTTATTTCTTACAGACTACTTCTGACGTCTAATGCCTTTGAAGTCCTTTGCCTTGATCCTGCTTGTTTTAAGCGTTTTGCAAAAGATGTGATCCTTCACTAGCCATTTTTACTACAGACTGTACAGAAAAATTTGAGATACATAATATAAAGTGTTGTAACGATGGGCTTAGTATCAGTCATCTTCATACTAGGCAAAATGTCTCCGTATGTTCCATAGGAAAAGATGGCACTTGTTTCACAGCCCAAAATATAATCACAGAATTGCTGAGGTTAGAAAGGACCTCTGGAGATCATCTGGTCCAACTCCCTGGCTCAAGCAGGGTCATGAAAAGCTGCTTGCCTCAGGCCACACCCAGACAGCTTTAGAGTACCTATCTCCAAGCATGGAGACTCCACTACCTCTTATTTTCATTCTCAACAGTCATAAAGTGTTTCCTTATGTTCAGATGGAACCTCCTGTGTTTCGGTCTGTGTCCATTAGTTCCTGTCTTACCAATGGGGACCACTGGATAGAGCCTCTCTAAATCGCCTTTAGACTCTCCTGTCAGGTACTGATGAAATTCCCATGACCCTTCTCTTCTCCAGGCTAAAGAAGAGAAGCTCTGTCAGGCTTTCCTCAAAGGAAAGATGCAGGAATTTGCATTTCCTTTTGCTGAATTCCATGAAGATCCTATGAGCCCATTACATTGTTTTTTTTACACAAAGCTCTCAAAAGGGCTTTTATATTGGTGATTTTTTAAAGAGAGGGTTGCTGGTTTACCTTTTTTTGTTTAGTAAGTAAGGGAAAATAATATTAAGAATTGATGCAAGTTTTTGAAATCTTTTTGATAACATAAAAAAATCAATTATAGTTTTACCACTTGTCAATAATGGAGCTACAAATGCATGTCAATACAATCTTCATAACACTCTAAAGCATTCTATGTATTGTCTTTAGATCAACAGAGACATACAAACTGAGTAAATAACAAATAATTGAATAAATACATGTGGAATTTAATAATTGCAAATCAAAAGTCTTGAGACTAACAGGAGAAAATTTAAGGATAAATTAAAATCTTGAGGAATCACTAAAAGATAGAAGTAAAAGGAGAATGCCTAATGCGCAAAAGACATTAAATGATGACATTTATTATTTGCCATGTACTTCCTATCTTGGATTACTTCAGGGTCAGCAAAGCACAAGTGATAAGGTGGCTGGGGCAACTGAGAGCCAATAAATCACTGAGGTTAGGTAGGACATGCAAGAGTGCAAAATGGCTCTGAGGAAAACTTCAAAATGGAAAACAACATTATTGGAAAAGTCATTAAGTTGTGACTTAAATCCATAAAACTTTGGTGAAACAAGACTTGTGTTGAATGTGTAATAGATGTCTCAATTAAAATTCACGTGTTGTTTTTGCAAACAATTAAAAACATTTTAAGATCAAGTGAGAATAATAGAAACTGTACAGAGATTTTCAGTTTTCAGTCTTCAGAATGTTAACAGACTTCTAGGAATGAGACCTGGGAGGACTTTTCTCCTGTGTTAGACTAAAGAGAACTGTTGGTATTTTATGTTTTTCACTGCAACATAGTGTGATGGATTGGCAGCCAACCTTGGCTGGCAGCAAAGTCTCCACCAAGTTACTCTTACTTTCTCTCCTCAGCAGGAGAGGGGAAAGAAATACAGTGAAGCAGCTCTTGTGTTTGAGATAAAGACATGGAGATCCTTTACCAGCTACAGGCATAGGCAAGACAGAATCAGCCAGTGAAAGATTTAAGTTATTGCCAATTAAAAATAGACTAAAATAGTGAGAAACAAAACCTACTCCCTAGTCCCCTCCTATCCTTCTTCTCAGGCTCCACTTAACTCCCAACTCTTCTAACTCCCACCCCCTGAAATGGATGGGAAATAGGGGTCGTGGTCCATTCATAAAGCTTTGTGACTGCCACTTCATCAGGCTGTACTCCTGCTCCAGCATGGAGTCTCTGCCATGGGATACAGTCCTTTACAAACTCCAGTGTGGGTCCTTTCCACAGGGTGCAGTCCTTCAGGAACAGACTGCTCCAGCACTGGTTCCCTACAGCGTCACATGTCCAACCAGGAGTCATGCTCCAGCGTGGGCTTCCCACTCCACAGGCCACAGGTCTTGCCAGGATCCTGCTTCCACATGGCCTCTTCATGAACTGCAGCTTCCTTCAGGGAACACCTATCTGCTCTGGCATGGGGTCCTGCATGGCCTGCAGGATGGATATCTACTCCCCTGGGGACCTCCATGTGCTGCAGGGGGACAACCAGCTATATCACAGTGTTTCTCTGGAGGCTGTTGGGGAATCTGTGCTCCAGCACCCAAAGCACCTCCTTCCTCTCCTTCATTGACCGTAGTTGCTTCCCACATATCCTTGCTCTTCTCTTTTGACTGCTCTTCTCTTTTGACTGCTACCTTTTTTTAATATGTTATCACAGAGTTTTGTGTTTTATGAGTCTTTTTAAAAGAAAGCCAATTTTTATTTAATTTAGATACTTCGATTTATATTCCTTTCCAAGTCATGCACTGACTATTACAGAATTAATTCCTGACTGCTATGCATCAAAGACAATAAGGAAATTGACTGAAAGCCTAGAATTTATTCTGTTCTGAATTCGTCAAGGATTTCCTAAAGAAAATGAATATAGTCATGTTAAAGAAGACTTAATAATTCAATGTATACAGTAAAAATAATGAATGTTTGAAGAAAATTGTACCTTGATAGTCTTTACTTGTTATCACTGGTAATTCATCACTCTTATCTCTTCTGTTCTGAACACTGAATGTGCCCTAAATCTCCCTTTTCCTGCCAGACTTTTAAGTATTTTTGTGTAAATTATAAATGTATCATCACAGCTATGTGTCAAAACAACATTTAAATATAATAGTACAAAGATTTTTATTTTCTTTTATAGCTTAAGTTGGAGTGTAATCATATTGCATACATGTGGAAATTATATTTTCTCTCTAAAAATTCTTGAGATGAAACAAAGAATTAAATATTTATTAAAGAGTGGTACAGCAGTTATGGCTTTTTTTACGTAGATGGTATTTCCATTGTGTTTGAAAAGCTTAGCTGTTTGGATGAAAAACTATTAGTATAATTTACATTCTATTTTGAAAGGCAGACAAGACCTTTAATTCCACTTGTTTTTATCACAGGAGAAAAGCAAAGCTGCATGCAAAATTATTTTACTGGCCCATAAAGCTTTTTTAGATTTCAATTATGCAGGTCAGTAATTCAATTTTTTCTTCATTCAAGGTTTTAAACAAAGAAAAATAATAAAGAGTGAGAAATGAGAGACAAAGATTCTTGAAATAGCCAAGTTCCTCTACTCAAGGAAAATAAAAAGTCTACATTCAAATCACTGTTTTCACCTAATTGATTTAAATATGATCACAGCTAATAAGCATGACTACTTGTTGCCTGTTTTGACAGTTATGTAGTTTCTCCGCTTCAAGTTATAGCGAATGTTCCTTGGTTCAAGATATACTGGCTCTTGTGTACATATCTATAGTACACACACACACATACATATATATATATTCTTCCTCAGCTTGAGAAAACCTACAAACAAGTTCTTATTCTAAACCTTCTTCTTTTCTGCTCAACTATGCTAGTACACCGTTTACATACAGTTTTATCACTTAAAAAGTAAAACTAGAAGAAATAAAAAAAATAGTAGCAGTCTAACACCATCACGAATCAGGTTTCTTTGGGTTCTGTCTAGGCTTTGTATAGGTTTATAGCTCAGGCTTTCTAATGAGAAGTTGCCAGAAATCCCTAACCAATGTAATTAAGTGTTTTACAAGTTTATGGTATTATTTTTCATTAAAAAAAGATATGTGAGTTGTATAGATTCTTAGATAAAGATATCTCCTGACTTTCTATAACTCATTTACATGCAAGTGGTACCTGTGTATGTGTGTGTATTTATCCTCATTCTGTCTGCAAATACAGATAACTTCTGCAAATACAGATAACTTGTTTCTGATACTCATCATTCTCTTTTATATCCCGAGGCAACAAAATAATAAATAATCAAAATATTTAACTGTGAAATGAAAAAATACAAGTCATAAAACCAACTCTGAAAACTTGTTTCTGTACAGTGACTTTTCTAATCAAGACCAAAGAGTTCATTATTTGTCCAAACAGAATTTGTCACACATTAACTAAGCTTAGCTGAATCTTACCCATTCTCATGAACTGTACTGTGAAAGAGGGAACACACTTTCTGAAATTTCCCCATTTAGACAAAGCATATAAAAAATTGAATTTGATTTCTTTTACAATTAATTTGTTTCTCAGTAATGTAGTGATATCATTTAATCATCTAAATAGAAACCATCTCTTTTTTTTTAGTTCTGAAATTCAGACCTCTCTTGTTGTCCTTTAATTAGAACAAAATAGTGTGGTGGAAAATCTCTCTCAATTGAAGTCAGGAAAAAATACAACTGAACATCATGACACAAACTGTGTTTTATCAAATGCAGTAAAAAAAGGATTTTTAAACTTTTGTAAACGTTGTATTTTTAATAGATAAGTGCATCACTGCATCAAGATATCCAGAGAGGAACCCATCTGGAATTTTCTTTGTATTTTCCTCTCCATAAACATTATAAATAGAGCTCCTATGCAGTTCTGCAACAACCCTCATTTTTATAATATCAAAAAATAGTTTCATCCACACTTTATTTTCTGTGTCATTTTTGTTCATCTTTTGATAAGTTTTATTTCTCTCTGTGTTTAAAATCTGTCCATCAAGGGTTTGTGATTTTCCCTATTGCATTTTATTCAAAATTATTAACAGGGGATGAAGGACATGGGTGAGAATTTTAGTTCTTTTGGATGGTTCTCATTTTTTGCAAATATTCTGTATTTTGCCTGGCCTCTAAGGTCATGGTTATTATTAAGCTTCAATATTACTCTTATTCCTTCCCGATTTTTAAATTTCCTCTCAAAATAATGTCATTTTTTTTCCCAAGATTCATTATTCTGAGAGAGTTCTGGCACTCTTCATGCCAATTATTATCATTACTGTTGTTGTTGCTGTTGTTGGGGATTTTTTTATGGTTATTGTTGTTTTATTGCTATTACTTCAATTATTAAGCTATTTATTATTTCCATTTTGAGATGATAAATAAAAAATATGAAACGTTTAAAAAAACACTTTCGACTACAGACACATTAATTCTTTTAGTCCTTTTTTTTTTTCTGTTTTTGATTGAACTCAAAGTGCCTTTTTTAGCTCTCTGAAGAATTCCAAAAAGCAACATTTTTTCCAAGTGAAAGTATTGCACAGAGGTTTCTTCAAAACCTAGTTTCTATTATCATGGTCTTATCTAGTTCTGTAAAATTTTGAGGGCTGCTTTTTCATCCATAGTCAAGCATTAGCCATAAGGCAGCAGCTTAAAGGGAGAAAAACTAATGGGGAAATTTTACCTTGTACCACACTTCTAAGGAGACTGAGTTCAGGATTAGTTGAAACTGGCTTTGGTTCAAATTGCTCATTATAGTTTAGTGAGGCAGCAGTTCATTTACCTCTAATTTTGTACTTAAGAAGGAAGGAAACTAAGACTAGAACTTAAATTGAAGAAGAAGAGGCTTGAAATGTAAGGTTCTTGCCTGGGAGGGATGTGTAATGATATCTATAATCAGCTGTGAGGATCAAAATTCAGCAAGAAGAGAGTTTTCTCACAGACAACTGCAAAGTAGTATTACTTCAAAAGAGAAAACGTGAATCTGTTTGCTGGTTTCATGTATTTTTGATTATTGAATACTGTTTCAAAATATTATTTAGAATCTTCAAAGAAACACAAAAGGAATAATAGTAATATTTTTAAAGTTTCTAGCAGTTAAGGACATACTGACAGCAGTTGTACTGTATTTCAGATATTGAAAAGAAGATCCCCTGGTGGTCTAGTGGTTAAGGACGCGGCGCTGTCACCGCCGAGGCCCGGGTTCGATTCCCAGTCAGAGCCACTCCCCGGGCAGATGGAGCTCGTTAGCCCTGTAAGGCAATCCATCTACATCCTGAGGACCTTGCTGCCACTGTCCAAGCTCGCTTGGCCCCGGCAGATGAACCTCAGGATTAAAGGGTGGGCTCAGTTCCGCGCACACTGTGTCTCACCTAAAAAATCCAATGCGCAGGCTGGAAGGTGTAAAGACCTTCCCCGGTTCTTCATTCGCGAAGACCAGCCATTACATTACAAAAGAAGATACTTTCTGTATTTTTTTCAGATGCTGAGTTTTGTTTTGTTTTTTAGTTTCCATTTTCTAGTATTCTTGTTTATTCTTTTAGAAGCCTTTTTTCACAGTTGCTTTGTGATGTAGTTCTATGAATTTACAACTCAGCAGCCTGATGCTTGTAAAACTAGGTACTTGTTTGGAAGGAGGGAAAGAGCTCATAATGTGTGGAATGAACTTTATCTTGAAGGCTTTCTCATTTAATTGATGTAATCTGACCTTGCCATTAGTCTTGCTAGAGGCAAGCTATTTCTGTCTGCATTACTTTTCATTATTACTTTCATGTTGAAACTCAGTGCCTGCTGCTCCATGTAAATGTGTGACAGAGCTAAAGAATATATCCTGAAAAACCATTCAACTCCTATCTACTCTTATACTTTCAAAGTTAATTCACACAAGTGTATACTATAGCACCATATATCAAAGTCTGTTGCATCAACAGAAATTTGGAATACCAAACTTTGTGATCATGATCTGAGATACCGCAGGAAATTTATATTCCCTATTTAGTTATCTGGAGTCTAGGCGCCATTACTTTAGATATAAATCAATCTTATCCTGTAACAGTCAATTTGTAGCTGTGCCTGAGCTTATTATTAATTTAATATGTTCTTTTTTTTGGTACAGTGAAGGAGACAATCAAATGATATATCACATAAACAATTAAAAACTGTCCTTGCAGTTTTAAACTATTGAAATGATGAAAAACTTGTGCAGAGTGCAACTGTCCTTGAATTACTTTCATTGTTAAATATTAGAAAATATGACAAATTTCAGTCTGACTCAGTCATTTAGAATAGTATTTGCCGAGCTTTGTCAGATGCTTATTTATCTTTATTATTGTCTGCTTACTTGAGCAGACACAGGACTCATAACAAATACAATGATGGTACGTGGATTAAATTAACAATACTTATATGCCTCATTGTTTTTCCTCAAAGATAAATATAAGGGACTCAAGAAGTTAATAACAAATACCATTAATATAACTTTGCTGAATATTAAGGCAAATTCCTGCCAATCCTTCTAATGTCAATCATTAGTTAAAGACGTAATTTGACAAATATGATCAATGTTGTTTTGCAGATTATTTTGAGTCTCTGTTGAAAATAATGTAGTGTTAAGACCCGTGAGCTTAGTATAAGTCATTGCTGAGTAACCTTTTTTAAGGTCTATAATTATGTTACAAGTTTAATATTCAGATAGACACAGAAATGTCCAGTCATCCCAGAAAGAAAACAATCTCTTTGTTGTTGTTGATGTTGTTGTTGTGGGTTTTTTTGTTTTTGGTTTTGGGGTTTTTTTGTCATTATCAAAGTGCTGATTTGCAAAGAACTCATACAAGGAACTATGTCGGTTTACATCAAGTGAGGAATTGTTTCAAGGAACTTAAAATTCAAATGACACATTTGGAAACTAATTCTATATTTTGCTGACACATTAAACTTTCAATACTTGACAGAAATTACAAAGTAAGTTTAAAACGTATGCTTGATAAAAACACCTAAAAGCAAGAAGTTATCCTTAACTGCAGCATTTAAAAAAAAGACAAATTAGGACACTGTTCTCTGTTTATTTCTTGTTTTGAATTTTTGGAGGCTTTTTTTATTTGCTTTTTTAATTTTGTTTCATTTTTATTTTTAAATTGGACTATGAAAAGTATGAAAATAAACTTCAATTGGGCTTCAGGAGAACAGTCTTTTCTTAGTTTATGTAGGAGAGGAGCAAGAAAATAAAATACTGAAACTTCAAACAATACTTCAAGCATAACTTTTTACTGAAGTGTTTTTTTTCTTAATCTGTCTGCTGTCTATTTTGGTTCCATTGAGTGTTAAGACATTTTTTACCAAA
>NW_020955281.1:1082682-1101969 GCF_003031625.1 Empidonax traillii
CTCCAAGTATGCTCTCGGCAAAACACTTAAATGAATTTGCATATGTAGTGACCTTAGTGCTTGGGTCAAAAAGAAGCAACAGTGAAGTAATGTGGTATGACACGCTGTTTGCATGTTCTTGCACTGGAAAAGTAGCATGTAACATGTAACATTTAGTAACATAGCTTTAAATGTGTGCAAATAAGATTAGGGTACATCCCTTCACTGCACAGAAAGGAAGTTGAAGTCACATTTTGTCCCTGCAGATAGATATGCAGGATCCATAGGGTTTCAGCTTACATTCATCGGGATAGGAATGTGAATCGTGCCCATCATTTCTAATAATTGCTCTCATAACTAACCTGAGGAATTATTTTCTCCTTCTGTCTCTCTGGCTTAATAAATACTGGATGAAATTACAAACAGCTTAGAAGACAGACAGATAGATAATTACCACCAAAAAAAAGACAAAAACCCTAACCAAGTCAAGTTCTCCAAGTATTGAATAAAAGTAGGGGAAGGTGTTGAAAAAAAGAGCCTGGCAGAAGCATTACCATAATTTCAGACTGCATTTGCAGGGAATTTGGTGGTTTTTCTTGGCATCTGGGATTAGAAATGGTCAGATTGCAAATCTTGCTCGAATTTAGCTCCAAATTAATCATTTTAGCTCATGGAATTATCAGAATGCAGGCTATTCTGTACCTCCTCAGCCACAGACATTTAGAGCCTGCTGGAAAGACATTAAGCTTCACATTCAAGTACAATATGAGGAAAACTACCGTGAGAAGACCTTAATGTTGGCATTTGGTTTCTATATTCCTCTGAAGATATGGGTACCTAGGTTTTCTGCAACTTAAAGGCATAATTTGATATTAATAAAACGAAGGATGAGGATGACAGTAAACATTGACTTTTTCATCTTTCATTATTTAAAATAAAGCAGTTCATGATATTGCATTTGGTTTTCATGTATAGAAATGTGTAAAAACATTAAAGTCTAATTTACATGATCTATGGTAAATATTTTCCTACCAAATTTCATAACTCTTGCACGCATACTTCCTCCCCATGGATTTTGAAATAATACATTAAATATACACACTAAAAAACTTCTAATTCAATACAAAGTATGCATAGTTCAGAAAATGCTGTGTGTAGTAAAGAACAAAAACCCAGGAACGGAAGTGTCTTTAAAACAAACAAAAATCCTTTCATAAAACCATTTATGGGCTCCCGTTGAATAACAGATAACATGTAGCCCTGTTAGTTATACATGGCAGCAAACAAATCTCATCAACAGCAGTCTTGTCCTGTCTGTGTGCCCAGCCAAACTGAAGGCTGGACGTGTTAGGAAAATAAATAAAGGTATGGTTATTCACATTTTTTTCTGGATCTGTGAAGTCTACTATGTTTAAGTATTTTTCAAGGTTACTGCTTTTATGTTGATGTAGGGATAGATACAATCTCAGAAGAATTTGTAACGGAAACTCAGGGACTCGTTTTTTGCTAGGAAGGCTTTCTGCCTAAATGATAACTCTTTCTCTCAGCTTTCTTCATTCCCCACTCTGCCCTGCATAGCAAGAGAAATTCTCAGCCTCTCTGATAAGTGAGAGGAGAGAGATAGCCCTAACAGGCATGCACAGAGGCCTTGGGAAGATGAGGGAGAAATAGAGATGATAAAAGGAGCCCTGAGAGTCAGGAACTCGCCTTTCTCCTCCCTGAGGCCCAGTGTGCAAAAGTCACTGTTAGGTTTTTGTGTTCTGGCCTTCTAAATAAACTTTTTTTGAATTCTTTCCATTGCCTTGGCATTTCTAGGGATACCTGCACATTTTACTTTGCAGTTAAGTTATATGGAAGAATACTGATGTGTATTTTAACAATATTAGAGTTATTTTGTGTGATTATTTCTTTGTTGTGTTAAGAGTTAACTACAAAGAAATCCCTTTTAGGATCTGATAGAATTTACCTAGTGTGATCAGTACTTTCTATGAACAACACTTCTTGCTTGTTCAGTTCCTTAGCTTAAAACCAAGACTACTGTGCCTGCCCAGATGTTCTTTTACTTTAATTATAAACATACCTTACTTTCTACCACTGATTTCATATCTGTATCTATATATACAATGAAAAAGTACTGCAATGCATGGTAGTGATTGAAAATGCTTTTAAGAAAGCAGTGATTGCTATGAATTGTATTTGCAGACATTTCTTGTACAGCTTCAGTTAAGGTGCCAATTGGAATCTCTTAACTTCAGTAAAAAATAATTTTGATACAATTAATAAACAAAGTTATTGTTTAAATAATGATTGTTTAATGTCATCCATTGAAAATCTTACTTGGCTTCTACAAACCATATTAGAGTAGTGCCAAAATACAGGAAGAGGAAATAGCTGACTTGAGCAGGCAGCTCAAGAAATCTTTGGAAATGATTCTAAATTTTGCTGGTGAAAGAGTTCTTTAACAATTGCTTTTACTAGTTTCAGCTTCAAAATTAATCTGAAAGAGGAAAAATAATTGCTACACAATGCAGCTATAGGAGAAAAGACCCCTGTGCAAGCATCAAAATATGCTTGAGCTTCTGGGCAGATTTACCAAAATAACCAAACTCTTCTATTTTTTATAAGTTTTTGATAACTTTAGAACCATAGAATCATTAAGGTTGCAAAAGACCTCCAAGATCATCAGGTCCAATCTCTGACCAATCACTACTATGTCTGTCAACTAAACCATAGCACTAAATGCCATGTCCAGTTGTTTCTTGAACACTTGGTGGGATGGTAACTCCACCACCTCCCTGGACAGTCTGTTCCAGTGCCTGACCACCCTTTCCGTGAAAAAAGTCTTTCTGAAATCTAACTTGAAACTACCCTGGTGCAGCTTGAGGCTATATCTTCTTGTCCTGTTATCAAATGTCTCAGAGAAGAGATTGACTCCCACCTGCTACAACCTCCTTTCAAGTAGGTGTAGAGAGCAATAAGATGTCTTCTGAACCTTCTTTTCTCCACAATAAACAACCATAGCTCTTTAGTTACTTCTCATATGCCTAACTCTCTAGGTACTTCACCAGCTTTGCTGCCCTTCTCTGGACATGTTCCAGCACCTCACTGTCCTCCTTGAACTGAGGGACTCAGAACTGGACAGAGTACTCCAGGCATGGCCTCACCAGTGCCGCATACAGGGAGAGAGTCACAGCCCTGGTCCTGCTGGCCACACTGTCATTGGCCTTTTTGGCCACCTGGGCACACCAATGGCTCATGTTCAGCTGGGTGTTGACCAGCACTTCCAGTTGGGCAGCTTTTCAGCCGCTCTGCCCCAAGACTGTTGAGCTGAATGGGGTAGTTTTGATCCAAGTGCAGGACTGAGCACTTTGCCTCATTGAATCACATACCACCAGCCTTGGGCCATCAGTTCAGCCTGTCCAGATCTCCCTGGGCAGATTATAAGAGATGAAATATAGTCAAAGCAACCAATTAATTAGTACTTTAATGAAAAATGCATTTTGTTGCATATAATAAATTACAATTTCTTCAGTAAAAGCAACTATAATTTTTTGTCATTATGATAGTGGCTGTTTATTAAATAATTTTCTATGCATCAGGTTGTACTTTCTGAGTCATCCCTTTGTGTGGCTTTAATAAAACTTCCTCACTCTTCCTAAGCATCCAGGGCTACGTTATAATTTTAATTTAAATGATGCAATATACTGAGGAGGAGAAAATTTCTACTCCACATAAATATTTCATACTTGAACAAGAAAGGAGAACTATTTGGTATGTGCCTAAAACAACTCCAGTCTTTGTACAGTGTTCCACTACCTAAAGCTTAAACAGATTCACAATTTTCCATTAATGTGCTCTTTTTTTTTGAACTCTTGCAATGAAAAAAATATTTGATTTCCGTTAGTGAATCCTAACTTTTTAACATCTTTACCCACTGGCAAACTGTGAGCTAATTAATGTGCTTGAGTTTGTTCGCCAAATGTTAAGTGTTGCCCACATTCTTCACAGTTTTAGGTCAATGCAACTGTTGAATCCGGTACAGTAACCACCATCATCAAGGAACCTGGCTTGCATTGTAGATACCAAAGATTCTGTCTTTTTCATAGTGTGAATGTTTTGATTTATTCAGCTTTTACAGATAAACTTTGACATTAAAAATATTTTATTTTACATCATATATGTAAACCAATAATACCACTGCATCTCACATTTGTTTAGCTCAAATTATGTATATGCATTGGGAGCCCCCGGTGGTGTAGAGGAAAACACACTGCACTGTCACTGCAGAGACCCGGGTTCGATTCCCGGTCGGGGCCCCTCCCCGGGCAGATGGAGCTCGTTTAGCCCATAAGGCAATCCATCTACGTCCTGAGGACCTCGCTGCCACCGTCCAAGCGTGCTTGGCCCCGGCAGATGAACCTCAGGATTAAAGGGTGGGCTCAGTTCCGCGCACACTGTGTCTCACCTAAAAAACCCAATGCGCAGGCTGGAAGGTGGAAAGACCTTCCCCGGTTCTTCGTTCGCAAAGAGACTGGCCATTATGTATATGCATTTCAATTAAGCTTATATTTCTAGCTGTGATTTTCTAAACATGTAAACTGAGGTTCATTTATGGTAAAACACTGCTCAAAAATAAATATTTTTTCATCAATATGCTTTAAACTTTCTGGTATTGTTTATTATTTAGCATCCATCCTCAATCCTATTTATTTGAATTGCACTCCTCTCAAGGACAAGGACCAATTTCTGTTTGTTTGTGGAATTGCTTATGGTCACAGATTTTACTGTAAAAATCTAATTTTTATGGTAGGACTTATTATTCTAGGAGCAAGAAAATATTACTTTTCCTTTGATTTTATTATAGTTTTCATGTAGATTTGAGACATTGCAGAGCAATAGAATATAGTGAGAAGAAGGATTGAGAGAATGAAACATTCAGTATTATTTGATGATCTGTGAACTGACTGACTTGTTCACAGTAGATGCAGTGAAGTGGTAATTATAATTACATGAGATCCATTCCACAACAACATATAGCAAAGGGAATGTTCTGAATTGTAGAACTGTTTGTAGAGTAGAAGTACATCTGTGTTTTGATACCTTAAACTACTGTCCTGATTGCCTTATGATAATTAATATTGTATCTATTAACTGTATTCTAAAAATAAATAAGGATGTGATGAAAGGGCATGTAAATCTATAGATATAATTATTGCACCTATAGAGATAATTATTGTAAATACTCATATGAGAAAAAAATTATTTATTCTTATTGCTTGGTGTTATGATGAACAGGAAGATTAGATGCTGATTATGCACTTCATCTGAGGGTTAATTGCTTTTAAGTCATTTAAGTTACATATACCTCTTAGGTTTTCAGTGGCTGAAAAACACAGTTCTTTGCCTTAATATAATTTTATTCTTAGATCAAGTAAATTTAGATGAAACAGGAGAACAGTCTTGGAACCATTCAAGACTCTTTAAATACTCATTTCTCCCACTGGACTGTAATTTAAATGTTCCTGAGACTGTTTATCACAGTACAGATAGAGAAATAAAAATAAATCTTGATGAAATATACAGACCAGAAATGACAATGGCTTAACCTTGGTATTATTTGCACAACCACTTCTCAACTTTACGAGCTTCAAACACATCTAGTCTGTATCTAGTTTTTGATGCTTGAATAGCCATTCCCTGGGTCTTACCATTGCTGGGTTAATTCTAATTTTTATTTATTTAAAAGAGTGCCCATAACCTACTCATTAAATAGTCTGACAGCCTTTTTGGTTTATAAGCAGAAGTATTCTATAATGTTTCTAAACTGGAGAAAATGGGGCAAGTATAATCCTTTATTGAGCCTTCATGTATCCACTGAAAGTTACACTGGAGGAGATTCCCTAGAGAAACTGTTCTGGGACTGCAGAAATACTAATTTTTTTTGCCCTGTGGGATACTAATTGTGTCCTGCAAGAATTTTTGTCAATTTTTTGACAATGTAGGAATGTTGGGCATCATAATATACTGTTCTTTTCTCATTTGAGTCACAGAGAAACTTTGCTTGTATCTCAAAGTTTTTTACACCAGCTAAAAGTCTCTTCTATGAAAACTAATTGATTAAGATATATATGAAGTAAAATTAAACACTTTTGTCAATTCTGGCCTTGAACACATTGAATTCTATAATATTGGACAGTCTGATGAATTGGATAACCTAGAAAGTTATCAAATGAGGCTATATCTGTGTTCTGGAGTTTTTCTATTAGGATAGTGCAGAGATACCACAGTGTTCAGATGATTTATTTATGAGTTCTTTTAATCTAAATTGCACTTCATTTATGTCTGGTGCAGTTGGCATGTATCTGGAAATATTCATACATAAGAATAGGTAATTCCAAAATCAGCTAGGCAGATCAGAAAGCATAAAACATTGTGGATTTACCAAATATTGAAGTTTTAGATTCACATTTACATTTTGCATCAAAAAAGATTCGCACATGATAGACAGACATGGATATAATGAAAACAAGCACTCAAAAATTAGCTCTAAAAATATTTGATGCCATCACTGTGTAGAGTCATTGTGAGAGGAGTTAGAATTCTAAATCTACTTTTCACTAAGGGAAATAGCTTAGAAAAGTAGCTCAAATGATTGGTGGATTGAAATCCAGACATCTGTTGAATGCTCTGCACCACTGCAGTTTAGACTACATGTTGTATATGATTCATTCTACAAAAATAATAATGTCTGGCTTCAATTATTCTTTTCCATCTTTCTTTTTTTAATTATTTAATGTCAAATAATGCAGAGTCAGCTGTTCAGCTTTATGCAGAGCTTCATAAATTAATGGAAGTTGTATTTGCATAAAGGAGATTTATTTGCTTACTACAGGTTAGTTCAAAGTCTAGTATGAACTTTAAAGGCCTTTATTTCATAGCAATGAAGGACATTCCAGGAATCACTTTTTCACTTGGTACAAATATCATGCTGCCTTCCTTAGTTAAGCATTTTAAGTCAGAGCAAATGCTAATGGTGAATGTGGTATTATAAGGGAACATGAAACTAAAAGGCTTCAGAAGGAGAAAAAATTGCCTGTGTATGTGTGTCATATTTTTCAGGATATTAATGAAACCTGTGGCGTTCCGTGAGGAAAACATAGCATGAAATAAGACTGAAACTATGTAATGCTTATCTGTCAATACTTCTCCAAGTCAGGCCCTAGCTATGGCCAAAATTCCCTTTACCAGGGTTTATGGAAATTGAACCAGTTTATAAGTCTTTTATGTCTCTAACATTACCAAGTATTCAAAGTTCTTCCTATAAAAATTTTTATTGTATAAGGTCAAATGTATGTCAGGGAAATCTGGCTTAAGAGTTCATTCACAGCCACCTTGCTGCAATGGCTACATGCAAACTAACTAAAGACAGAAATAATAATGTTCTTATAAAGCACAGTCCAACTACCTTTTTATTGAGCATTAGTTCTATAATATATATCAATTAATACAAATATTTATGGCTCTTTTTGGAAAGTAAAAATGCAAGAATCTTTACTAGGATTTGGAAGCTTTATAGAGTTTCAGTAAAGACAGTTATCACATCACATTCTGAAACTTCAGGATATCATTGTGTTTGTTACATTATTAGTTATTTTCCTTAGAAACTGTTCTCCCCTCTTTAATTTTAGTTTGTAGACAGGTTTGCTTTGGCTTTGAAAATAACTACCTGTATTTATTTTGTATTTATTCTTTCATAAATTCCTCTGAATTGTATATAAAAAAATGAGAATGAAAACATAAAAGTAGCAATAAAACTTAAAAGTTGTTTACCAGAGAAGAAGAAATGTCAAAACCAAATAATATGGGTCCCTAAAATAGATGTCTAAGATTAAAATGGTTCCCAAATAAATTAAATATTCACTATTTCAAAGGCAAACTAATAGAGGCATGTCTATATCTTGTTAGCTAGAGAATAACTGAAGTTGGTTAGATTATATATATATCCTACAGTTTTGAACTGGAAGTCAGGTGCTTCACAATCTACAGCAGTAGTAGTACAGAGGACCTAATAGGAAGACATTGTGTCTTAACACATAAAGAGCATACTTCAGATGGGAGAACTAGTGTAGTGCTACTACAGGGGAAATAAAAATAAGAGACAGTTTCAAATTTCCTCCGTATTTCATTCCACATTGTTGACTTTGAGACAAATAAAAGGCAGCACTAAAACCTTACAGTGTTTCTATTCCCTATGGAAAGACTTTCACCTCTAACTTTGCTACTGTTTCGTAATCTTGAGGGAGCACAAAGATTTTGATGCACCTGATTCCCAAGTAGGGAAATATTTTTCTTATATGTCTCCAAATTTTTCTCTCATGCAAGTCAGGGAAAGACTTTGCTTTAACATGTTTTATAAATAATAAAGTAGGGAATTTACAGCATTTGTATGTCCTACACATGAAAGAAGGAAAGAGAAGAAGCAAGAATAACACTGGCACTAAAATATGTTCTGCTAACATGATGCTGCACATCTTTATGTGGAAAACTAGCAGCAGAAACTAAGGGTTTATGAAACTGAAATATGTGTATTTGAAGAACTGGTAAAATATATGATTTAGTTCTGGGGGTCAACTGGAAAATTCCTTCTCTTTGGAACAGAAGGTGCATTCTGCTTTAATGAGAAGTGCTTTATAAGAGGTATTACTTTATACAAATTTGGTTTCTAGGCGATAAACACCCTAGTGAGATTAGCTAGAAGCTGAGCAAATGAGATTTAATATTGGACACTGCTCTTTGTAACAGATTTCTACTTCTTTTCATGGATGTAATGAATTTACAAGCTTCATATTATGTGATAAACATACAAATACCCTCCTCCACCAAAAAAAAAAAAAATCCTCTGTCAGGATAAAACTTTATAAAAAGTTATTGTCTCTCTTCAAAACTCTTATGGTTATGCAAATTGATAACATGCAAAATATTCTCACAGAGCCTAAAATTTTAGCACAGAAAATCCAAACAAATTTTAAGCAATGTTTTAAAAGTAAAAAAAAAAAACCAAAATCTACATGGAAGACTCTTTCAAAAGAAATGCTAGAGGGTCATTTTAATAAGGAGTGCAAAGGAGTAAGCTATCAGTATGGTAATTAAAATCAATGAGTGTCCATAACCATGCTTGGAGATGTGAAGAAGGTTAAAACTAATTAAAAATATCACAAAAGGTCTTTCTTTAACGATTGGAGAGATGCCTTGGTGGATAGCACTTTGCAACCTGATATCAAGGTCAAAACAGGTTAAAAGGGATAAAAGTCTGTTATAAAAAGTGTAATTTTTGTACCCAGAGATAATGGAAATATTAGACTGTTTGAACATAACTTTATGTAGCTGGCATTCAAATATCATTAGTTCTCTAAGCTTGTGAACCTTTTTCTAAAATAAATGAAAACATTTCTGTTTGACATAGAAGGGATCAGGCTCTACTTTTCCTGTTGCAGGAGGGGATGCAATTTTAAAATCTAATTTAGATATTCGTTTTCTGGATTGAAAAGAATTGTGTTTTGGGACCACAGAACTATTTCAGAGGCCCTTATCTGCAACTCAAACAGGTTTATCTGTGAGATTAAGGGCTTTTGGCCTTCTGTGTTTATGCTCTATATTTTAGAGAAGTAAGAATATTAGGTACTGTATGCTCAGTTCATCATCACTGTAGAGAATAACCAGATAAGATTACACTAATAAATAGTCAGAAATAAAAAAAAAAATTTTTTTCCAGGCCTTCTATTGCATGACTTAGTGGTGATTGTGGTTTCAATTATATTAAAAAAAAAAAATTAAATTATTGATAAGAATAAGAGGTTAAGTCTGGTGGACTGAACAGTTTAAAAGTATTTTTAGTCCCATTGATTAAAGAGTAAAACTTTATTTCTTACTATAGCACTGCTCAGATAGTAAATTCAGATTCTGTTTTGTGCAGAAAGTCTAGATCATATTCCATTTATTTCCTATCCATCGCAACAGTGCAACGAAATGCATTCCTTCTCCAAGTAATCAGAGTACAGACCTGCTCCTCAAAAAATTACATCTATCAACTCCAGTCAAAAGGGTAAGTTTTGCTACTTTTTATTCTTGTTGACCTTACAGTCCACACAGCTAAGAGATTCACTTGTGGATCCAATTCCAGCTTGTGCATCACCTGAGGTGTTTACTATAGTCAAGGCAATTACAGCTGTGCAAACCCAGTGACGGCATTCGGGGGCACAGGTGCAAACAAGGGACTAATTTGGCCTGCAGAATTTGTATTATTGGTGATAATAGATGAGATGGAAGTAAGCCAACTTGATTCTCAAACCACAGACTGAGTATGCAGGACTGAGAAAAATATCCAAATGTTTACTTAAATGGGAGGATATGGGATTAAAAATAGACAATAGACAATAAACATATTCCCAGTGACTTTCTTCTCTTTACTTCTTTTCACAGAGTCATTTTCTAAAGTAGAAATGTACTTGATTGAATCAAGTGAAAATGCTAATGTATTAACCCCATGTCAGAAAAGTACCAATGTTATTTTTAGACATATTGTGGAATAAAGTAAGAAGGTAAAAGGCAGAAACAATTTTGTTTCCAGAAATGTGACCGGTTATGCAATTTTTTCTCATGAAATAAAGAAAATTTAAGGTGGAGGGGGGGGAAGGGAGGGGTGAAGAGGAGGAAAGGGGGTAAAGCATATGTTTATGAATGTGTTGATTCCATCATTTAAAGATGATGAGTATTGTATACTGAGGTGAAGGTAATTTATAATGTCAAGAAAGAACAGACAAAGAGCAACAACTGAAGAAGTCAGGTGAAAGGAGAAACACTTTGGTGATATGTGATAATTCTGTGATACACTGATTATTTAAATCTGTAAATATTTGACTGGCACAATACTTGGGACAACACTACTTTTAGGAAATGGTAATGATTCCAGACAACTTGGGGTTTATTAGTTAAATGCAGTAGTTTGTTTTTTTTTTTTCTTCTTTTTATTCTTCTTTAAAATACAATGCTCTTTTTGGTTTTGTATAGATATTGAATAAATGTTTGCATTAATTTTCTTTTTACTGCTCCTACTTGCTTATCTTTGAATTTACAAATATATGCTAAAAGAAGGTTTCTTACTCTTTCTTTTCAGAATAACTAATAGTCAATTTTGCATTGAACAAAGGAGACAGTCACATTTGAGAATTTACTCCTTTTTTCTTTCTTGTTGGTTTAACAGGAAAGTTGAAAACATCTCTGCATTGAAAAATCTTCATCTCAAATCCTGTCTTTTCTTCATTGATGGTATTGATCAAATATTGTTTTAAGCAAAGTTTCCAAATCATGGTACTAGCTGAAATAATGTACTGCAAGGCAGTAATTATATTTGAATGAAGACAATTGTTCTGAGATTCAGTTAAAATGTTGCACATGGGATTTTCATAGGCTAAATTCATTTGGAATCCAACATTTATTTTATCCTGAGTCATTTAATTGAGATTACCATAAATTAAAACAATACTATAAGCACTAAATGTTAGAGATAAACAGTTATTGGCTACAGCCTCAAATTAAAATACTTTGACAAAACCGTTCACCAAATGTGTTTCTGAAAAGACTTGCTTGGTTTTTTTTCATATGCTTTATGGTACAATATAACTGTATCATATAATTTGTTTTTCCAGTCACAAAAGTGTTATTAACAGGTGTGTCATAATTAAAATAATAAAGCAAGTTCCAAGGTGTCAGAGTAATGAAAAATGATGAAGCAGCCCTTCCTTACAGTGCAGCAATATGCCTGGATAACTTCATAAGCTAGTGTTGTGTATGCTGTGCTCCTATTAAAGTTATAATTTATGCATATTGAGATATGTAATAATCTATATTCCTCTTGTTAATTCTAGCTAATTTATTCTCTTTGAAGGAAGAAACAAAAAATCATGTTTCTTTTGGGCCTTTGTCTTAAGGCCTTTTTTGGGCCTTAAGAGCCCCAAAGAATAAGCTGGTCTTATTCTTTGGGGCTCTTAAGCAGAAGCAAATACTTTAGAAAAGACTGAGACAGAGACAACCCTCACTTTTGAACACCTGCCTTAATTAATGAAGCCATTCCCAGGTGGCTGAAGTAATAAAGTAATAAAATGGGTGGAAGTGGTTGGACTTTCAGTGGGTATATTCTGGATGATTGAGGTTCTGTTAAATCTGAGTTTAATTTGTGTTGAGGTTACACTGAAAACTAAGGTCTAAAAAAAGGCATTTCTGGATATATTACCCAGGCTAGATAACCATTTCTATATTAGAAATAGCCAAAATGGTTTTAAGTTCCAATCCAGGATCCAGTTAAGTTCATTAAATGATTGTGATTCATTTCAGTGTCTACTTGGTCAAACTGGTAATTGAGATAGATAGATAGATAGATAGATAGATAGATAGATAGATAGATAGATAGATAGATAGATAGATAGATGAAATCTGAATTCTTCCTGAAAAAAATTAACTACAAGAGAAACATGACAATGGATTCATAATGGTGAGTTCTGCCACCTGGTATGTCCTTTTATTCTTACGCCCCTTGTAAGCTAGAAAAGAAAGTGTTATGAATTTCTAGACTGTATGAATAAACATAGAATCTGCAAGAATCACAATCAGAGATTATTTGAAGGCTTGAACAATATAGAAGTATTGTTTCTGAATTCATCTCTCTCTCTCCATACCACCCACCAAATCTTCTAAAGGAATACTTTGTAAAGAAGGGGTATTTTTACCCTTTGTTCATTATAAAGAGGATCTTATTGATTACCTTAGTGAATTTGGTGATAATTCTAATATCACCAAATAATTGTAATTGTGCCTAATTGTAAACTAAGTAATATATTAATGGCCAGTGCACTTGGCATTTATCTGGGAATATTGACATAGTTCCAAGCTACTGACTAAGGTAATTTGACTTACTCATCCACTTCTTGTGACTTGCATATTTTATTCTTTCCTGATGCTAAATACAAAGTTAATTCTAGAATTCTATGTCTAACGTGTTTGCAGCTTATTCTATTGGAAGCAGTAAAAAACCCCCCTACATTTGATGATTTATTTTCAAGTATCAAGGTTTTCACAAGCCAAGTTTTTCTGCCATTTTGCAGATGGAAATAACTACTATGGCAGAACTTTAGAAAGGGTTCTTCTGTACACCCACAGAAAATGATTTCTGGAAAGACATACATAATAATACAAAAAAATAAACAAAGGGCAAGGATAGGAACAAATTTGACATGTAACTTTGCTTCACTAAAGACTCTAAATAAGTTGAGTTAGTTTCTATTCATATATAATGAGAAACAAGGGAGTTAAATTTCACCTTTTATTTCCAAGAGGAGGAAAGCACATTAATACAAAAGGATATGGCTGTTGACACTGCTTGCTTCAGTTAGAAATCTTCGAAAAGGGCATATGACATATGTAACTCAGGACAATACATCCATTTGATTTATCAAAACCAATCAAGAAATGTGTTTGTCAAAACAGACTGTGTAAGTTGTATAACATGACTAAATCCCTAGTGATGATTCCAATGTTAGCAATATGTGGCACTTCTGAATGGAAACATAACACAGAATTTCAAAGCAGTAAAAGACTGTGCTCTATTTTTATCCTCTAACCTTTTGTACTGTAATTTTTCTGTTTCAAAAATATACTGTTGCCCTAAAATGTTTAGCTTAATTAGGAAGGGTGAATGAATTTTAGTTGAACTACACTGTAGTTAGAGGGTGTTATTAATTCTCTTCAGTCCATCACTTTAAACAACAAACAGAGGAGAAAAAGTAGCAAGAACTATTTGTTAAAGGACTTTTCTTTGTGTTTATTGAAAGAATATGGACTTGTGAAAAGAAATGAAAGAAGGCAAATAAAAATAAGGTTCTATAAGCATACCTTATAGACAAGCAAAGCTAACTTCATGTGGTTATGCATAATGTAAGGGAAAGACATAGAAGAATTGTCAAGAGAGCCACACATAGATCTTTAATGAGCAGAATTACATGAAGTTAAATTAAATTGTATGATTTTGAAGCAAAGGAAGTGAAAACTTAGCTTCAAAGATACTCATACAATGGTATGTGGGTAGCTGGTACCTGAGTTGCCCTGTACTGTAACAGAAATCGTTAGTTAGATTCCAACTACATTAAGTATGGGGAAAAAAAAAAAAAAGGTAATTTCTTTGCTTTAAATTTCAAAGAATGGAAGAGATATCCCTTTTTTAATCTGGCAAGGATGTGAAAATTATTTTTATTTATCGCTTCATACTGATGGAAAAACTTTGGTTTTCTAGTGAGACTGGTCAACAGGCGAACCAGAGAAGGCACATAAACTGACATCTTTGGAATTGGTTAATAATTAAATATTCACAACTTCCCCTTGATCTCTCTACAGGAAAACAGAAGCTCCAATTTACACTACAATGCTTGTAATCAACCTCAATGTTTTTGACAACCTCTATAGAAATTCTATTACTGAAGAATACCTATTGATATGACAACACTGTGACTCACTGATGCCTCTAGGGTATTTTTACTGAATTTTATTTCCTCATTTGTATTTCTTTTACTAAATTTCGTTTGTTAAACTGGGGTTACTCATGTTAACATTCCCATTCTGACACATCAGGGTCAGTTTCATTTGGGGTTATAGGATTACTGAACTATCCTGTTCATTTCATTTGTCTGTGACATCTTTTATCAGCATATCAATTTTCCTAATTAAGGAAAAGCTCAATAAACTTATTTCGTACCTATTCACTGGAAAATTTAACTAGATATGAGGTCCTTGGGTTTATGCACTTTTAAACTGTAGTTCAAGCTTTCCTATTATCTTGTTATTCTATTAAACAGCTTACTGACAGCATTTAAAATCTGAAATAGGATTTTTTTTGCCTTGTCTTGTCTTCCTCTGCTTTTATGAAGGAAATATGATTACACTATGAAAGGAATAATCTGACAGACAAGTTATGCAAAATAAGATGCTTTTCATCTTGCAGATGCAAAAGAGTAATATTACACCTTTTGTTCTCAGCTTCTCTAAGAAATGGAGTAAAGCTTTTAAGTTTGACAAGTTCTGAGAATTGAGAGCATTACTACTATGTAGACACCTAGTCAGATACCAAAGAACAGCTCAAAAGTGTTTCACTAGTTCTCTTTTTGAGGATTAATTTGGAATCAATAAATCAATATTTATTTTAATACATTTTTATGTATTTCTAATGCATAAATAAACAAGCAACTCTTTCTATATATAAAACCACTGATAGAGATGTTGGAGGTCATCTGTCTTCTGTTAGATGCTTTATTGCACAAGGAAGATACATATTGCTCACATTTTCATTAAGGATAGCCTGACAGAGGGAAAACACCTGAAATATACCTCTGTCACATAAGACCTATGAATTGGTGAATCGACGGTCATTAAAATAAACTGATTGTATTGAAGAATTCCACTGAATGTAGGACAAGGAATTCCCACTGCTGTCTGAAATAGCAATATGCACAAAAAAGCCTATTTTTTTACCCATTTAATCATTTGATTTAAATAGGTGCTTTCAACAGTTTACATGCACACAAGAAAACTTAAATGCAAACAAAAATATTTCCTAACCATAAGCAATTTGAACTTTAGGATTTATGGGCCTGTAATCCCCTTAGGAGTTATGGTTCATTGACACCTACACTAAGTCTTTGAGTATAGTCTAAGACTTCATAATAGAAGGTTTAAGGCATATTCTTACCTGTACATTAAACTGGGTTTTTGTACAATACTGTAGCAAATATTACCATAACAAACAAAATACCTAATATCTTCAATCAGTAAGAAATCTTTTGAAGATTTTTCCCCCCTTTGGTATAAGGTAATAGTCTATATTGCCTTGTTCCTTCTAATGATTTTAGAGTAAACCATAAAGAGCAATCTGTCCATTCACTGACAGCTGAAGTAAAAACCTTTGAATCTTATACCAGAAAGGAATACAAATGCTGAATCAAATTAACAGTTCAGTTCTATGTGCTCAATGTCTGTTTCTAATCTTTTATGACAGCTGGTACCTGACAGTGAGTTATTTTACCTAGTCTCTGCTTCACTAGCTGTTCAATAAGCCTTTTCACGGAATTGAGATTTGCTGAGTAATACAGTTCTCCAATCTTGGCTTCTTATTCTACAATAGAATTGAGTTGAAACTATTTCTATTTCTATCAGTACCATACAGATTTGAAAAGAAATAATTGTGTTGTGACTGAAATACTCGTAGAAGGTCACTTGTAGGGTAAAAATAAGTTTAGGCAGTCAAACCTCCTACAACACTATTACACATATTACAAGCAAGAGGGAATGCAAGGGGAAAAAAAAAAAAAAGAAAAAGAAAGCCAGCTTCATTTCTCTAAGTCACAGTGATGGGAATTGCAGAAAAGTAAGTACTGTAGATACAAGTACAAAAACAGACTATCCTGAGGGGTTAGAGAAGAATGGCCTAAATATAAAGTGCTTGAATATGTGCTCTGTTTTCCAAAAAGTTCAGCTCCTGCTGAGGTTACTAAAAGCTATGAAGTTGCTTAACATTTTTTAAAAACCAGCCAGTTGTTTTTCCTATTAATTATGACTACCAAAGCATCTTATCTATTGCAATTACACCCTGTAGTATAGTCAGATCACAAAATAAATTAAGGTTTTCCCTATTTCCATATATCAGTAGTGGTGGCAACAGGAGCAGAATTCACAGTACTGTCAAATATACAGCAGTGTTCATGAGCAGATTTTAAAGTGTTTTACAGAGAGACAGAATCCCCTGAATATCTAAATACTGTGGAAACAACAGCTTGGTTGTGTTCTGTTGAAACAGCTGTCTGCATCTGTAGTTTGCTTTGCTCTTGATTTTTAAAACTGTTAAACACAGTGATAAGCGGCTTTGCTTCTCCTGTTGCCTCTGCTAGAGCATAATGTGTTAGTAAATTTTGCTGAAAAAGACAGGAGAATCTTCACTTAATCACTCAATAAAGGAATAAGAAGGAAACAATGTTCATGTATAAATGAGTAAGCTCCCTTAAGTCACTCTCTGCTCCCAGTTTCCTAGGGGTATGGGTACAACCATGTAGGACATAACAATATCCACCAAAATGTCAGAATACTCATCAGCAGTACATATTAAAAATGTAAGCTCAAAAGAAATAGTAATTAGTTCTAAATTATGTAAAATATAAGAGCATGTTGGGAAAGCTGACTTTAAAATCAGTGATGTAGAGAAAAGTATGGTAGCAGCCATGATGTGTGTAGCAAGAAATGCAAACAAACCTAACTTCTTTGCAGCAGAAAGTCATAGATATAAAAGATAGATTGCAAAGATCTTTTAATTGTTGTAGGAATATATAAAGGGAATGAAGGCTCCCATAAGGTTATGTTTATGCAATAAATAAATAAAAATGTGCTGAGAAGGAACAAACAAGATGACTGACCAGAAATAGGATGAATTTACACAGTTGACCAAATATCTCCTTAAATTCTTGAGTGACAATACTTGAAATACAATGTGCCACTAGAATGCACTTATTTGGCTTTTGGGTTAAAGGTAATCTGTATCTGCCTAGTAAGGCTATGCCTCTAGTAAAAACAGCATTACCACAGAAGGTTTCTGGGCACTGGAACATGATCCTCTGTTCAGCTCTTAGAATATACTTTTCGCTTGTGCTAACAGGTGCTTCCAGGGACTAGTGTTAATGGTTTTTTTCATGTGTGTACCTTGATTTTGAGACTAAGAAAATATCCTATCATAGAATGCCAACAACATTTGAAATAGAATTGGTGTTGGGAGGTCTCATTTCAGATCTGCCTTCGATTTTGTAGATGCATTCAATCTTGTAGATGTATTCAACCCCACTACTAGGTATTGTCGTGATATCCATTAAGAAATTAAAAGAGTTTCTTAATGACTCAAGACCTGTTTCCTATGCAGATTATATTGAGTATTACAGGAAAAAAAAAAAATCACTCTGATCCACAACACATTGGCCCATACCAGAAAAAGGTTAAATTAGATGCAGATCCTCACAGGTAGAGATTGCCAGAGATTAGGTGGATGTGTAGCCTCAGAAGCTGCAAATTGGAATCACCAGGCAGGAAGACATTGGAAACTGGCTATGTGTACCTGACATCCAGTTTTTAGTAAGTAGTTTCAGCTGGAGAAAACTGACTTTCAAAGGCATTCTCTGAGGATATCATGTACATGTGTAACTGCCACTGGCTAACTAGCCTCAGAGATCTAACAGTAAGACTGTCCTACAAAGCAGTTGTTTCAAATGTTAGTGGAAAAATGTCTAATATAGCTGTTAGATAAATGTTGACATTTTCAGTGAACATTTTCATTGTTTTTCTTTGGAGATAATTCCTTTACTAATTGATACCTTTACATTACTAAGAAGTGTTGTGCCGTGTTACCTTCACAGGTAACATTTTCACAATTATAGTATTTTGAACGTTGAGTTCTTTAAATAAAGTTTTGTGCATAATTGCAAAACTAAAAGAAAAAAAAAAAAGAAAAAAGGTACTTGGCAGCAACAGAAGTAAAGAAACTGCATAATTTTAAATTTACTATATTATGTTCTCAAATCTTCGTTCGAGAAGCCTAGCCCTGATGACTATAGTATGAAAATCAGAATAAAAGCTAAAAGCATCTTTTTGTGGTTTGCTATGAACTATATGAACTATAAGTTTGCTATGAACTCTATGAACTGTCTCACTCTGAAACCTTTGGTGGTCGATTACCTTTAAGGAGTATTTATTAAAGTTTATCTGCATTGTTATTCTATAACAGGAGGCACTGATTTGCTATAATCTAATGGTACAAAATCATGGAGCAGATGCTCCTGGAAACTGTGTTAAGCATATGCAAAATAAAGAGGTGATTTGTGGTAGCCAGCATGTGTGTTCACTAAGGGTAAACTGTGCCTGCAAAATTTGATGGCCTTTTACAAGAGGCTATTCACAACAGTGAATAAGGCAAGAGCAGTTGTGGACACCATATCACAAGGCATCTTCATCTCTAAACTGTGAAGACACAGATATGACAGATGGATCAATCAGAGGATAAAGAATTGGTTGCATGGTCGCACTCAAAGAGTTGCGGTCATCAGCTTTGTGTCCAAGCATGGACCAGTGATGAGTGGTATTCCTCAGGGGTCAGTACTGGGGCTGGTGCTGTTTAACATCTCTTTCAGCAGCATGGACAGTGAGATTGAGTGCTCCCTCAGTAAGTTTACCAAT